>NC_056743.1:970715816-970908190 GCF_019279795.1 Protopterus annectens
AATCCCAAAGCTAAGAAAGGGGTGGTAGGCACTAGGTTGAACTAGGGGGAGCCAAAATGCCCTGCAAGACTGCAGTGGCAAAGACTGCTCTAGATTTGGAGTATAATGGTAGGTTGTAGTGTTTGGAGAAGGTATGCACAGAACTCCAGTGGCTGCTTCCAAGATATCCTTGGTAGGAACTCCTCTGAGGAAGGCTGCAGAGGTGGCTGTGGCTTTGGTGGAGTGAGTTCTAATGCCTGTAGGAACAGTTTTGCCATGAAAGGAATAGCAAAAGCGTATGCAGTGGGCTATCCATTTTGAGATTGTCTGCTTGGAAATTGGCTTTCCTGGAGCTCCTACTGCATAGGCCACAAAGAGCTACTCTGATTTTCTGAAAGGCTTTGTTCTGTCCAAATAATAACGCAGTTGCCTGTGGATGTCCAAGGAATGTAGTAACCTCTCCCCTTTGTTTTGAGGATTGGGATAAAAAGTAGGTAAATGTATGGCCTGATTTAAAGCTACCCTGGATACCACTTTAGGCATAAAGGAAGGGTTGGTTCGTAATGAAACTCTGTCCTGATGGAAGATGATAAAAGGCTGGACAGCCATGAGGGCCTGCAGTTCTGAAACTCTACGAGCAGAAGTGATAGCCAGAAGGAAAGCTGTTTTCCAGGACAAATATTGCAAATCTGATGAAGCAGCTGGCTCAAAAGGAGGCAAAGTCAGTTTTTCCAGAATGAAATTTAGATCCCAAGCAGGTATTGGTTGTTTCCTTGGAGGTCTTAAATTCTTAGCCCCTCTGAGGAACTGTCTTAAGAGAGGGTGAGGAATAAAGGAGGATCAGTGTTGTATTCTGCAGAAATGGCTGAGGCATGGATTTTGATGGAGGAGAACTAAAGTCCACTGCTTAGTAGTTCAGCCAAATATTGCAGTATCTGAGGTAAATTCAGTTTTCCAGGGTTCTGGCCCTTTTTTCTCATTCCAGACACAAAAACGTTTCCATTTTGCGGAGTAAGCTTTTCTAGTTGATGGCCTTCTGGCCTCCAAAATGACATCCTGCACCTCCTTGGAGAGTAGGGCCTGCTGTGATGCTAAGGAATCTTCCATGCGGCTAGATTGAGTGTTTTTAGCTGACTGTGAAGACTTTTGAACCTGTGCCGAGTCAGAAGAAAAGGCATTAGAGGCAGGGTCCATGGAGAGGAATGAGTCAGGCTCCTCAGGAGTGGGTACCAGTGTTGCCTTGGCCAGTCCGGAGCAATGAGGATCATCTTTGGTCTGTCGGTTCTGGTCTTCAATAGGACTTTGGGCAGCAGAGGAAGAGGCGGGAAGGCATAAACTGTCATTGTTGTCCAGCTGAAAGAGAGCGTCCACTCTCCAGGCCTTTGGGTGGAAGGTCCTCGAGCAGAATTTTGTCAATTGATGATTTTTGTGGGAGGCAAAGAGATCTATGTCTGGCCTTCCCCATTCTTGGATTATTTCTGTAAAAACTTTTGGATGCAACATCCATTTATGTGGATCTGTTATATTCCTGCTTAGGTTGTCTGCCAGCGTGTTTTCCTTGCCTGGCAAGTACTGTGCTTGTAGTTCCATTTGTAAGTCCATGGCCATGTTCCGAAGTGATATGGCCAGTCTGCATAGGGGATAGGAATGTGTTCCTCCCTGCTTGTTTATGTACCACATAACTGTGGTGTTGTCCGTTCTTATCAATAGTTGACCTGGATGTAGAAGGTCCTTGAAAGCCATAATAGCATTTATTATTGCTAGCATTTCTTTTTGATTGATGTGAAGGTGCTTTTCTTTTTGGGACCATTTGCCCTGAATGCACCGGTCTGTCATGTGCGCCCCCCCAGGCGTAGTCCGAGGCGTCTGTTGTGATGACTTGATTTGCTTGAGGCTTGCTGAATGGAAGACCTGTGTTTGCTTGACATGCTTGAGCCCACCACAGAACTTCCTTTTGCAGACATGGAAGTAGTGGTATTATTGTTTCCAAACTGTGGCTGTGTTGAGACCATATGTTTTTTAGGTACCATTGTAGTTTTCTCATATGCAGCTTTGCACATGGGATTAGCAAGATGCAAGATGCCATGAATCCCAGAGCCTGCAGGATTTTCCTTGCAGTCAGCCTGGTGCAATTTGCCAGTGTTTTGAAGTATTGAATTAGTTGCCCCTGCTTCTCTGGCGTGAGGTAGGCCATCTGGGTGTTTGTGTCCAAATTGGCACCCAGGAAAATTATATTTCGAGAGGGTATTAGCCTTGATTTCTCTTTGTTGACTGTGTATCCCAGAGAGTTTAATAACATTATTACATAAGCCAGATGTTTCAGAAGAATGTGCTTGCTGTCCGCTTGGATCAGGCAGTCCAAATAAGGGTATATTTGTATCCCTTGAAGTCTGCAGTAGGCAATTACTGATGCCAGGCATTCCGTGAATACTCTGGGTGCAGTAGATAAGCCAAAGGGCAATGCAGAGAATTGATAATGGGTTGAACCTGCAAGAAATCTGAGGTATCTTCTGCAATTTTGTCTGATTGGGACATGCAGGTATGCCTCCTTGAGGTCCAATGTTACCAGCCAAGACTCCTAGCCCAGCATGGGAAGAAGTTGCTGTAGAGTGAGCATCTTGAATTTTGGTACGAGTAGGAATGTGTTTAGGATGGAAAGATCCAAAATAGGTCTCCAATCTTTTCCCTTCCTTGGCACCAGAAATAGCCTGGAATAAAAACCTTGCCCTTGTTCGTGTGTAGGTACCTCTTGAATAGCTTACATTTTTATAAGATCTGAAATTTGCTTTTGGGCCACTGCCCTTTGATTGTGTGGCAGTTTTGGCATGCCTCTCATTTTTGGAAGGTTATGAAAGTGGAATTTGTAGCCTCTGTTTATAATGTCCAGGATCCATTTGTCCTTTGTGACAACATGTCAAATTTTTGAGAATAGTGCCAGCTTTCCTCCTAAGGGGGCTGCCATTTGAGACCTGCTTGGCCTGCAAAGGTGAAAGTAATTGGGTTTGCTTTCTGAAAGATTGTGTGTTGTCCTCACCACCTCTTGGTGTAGGAGCTTGCCATTGTCTGCCTCTGTACGATCCTTGTGGTTGTCCTCTGCCCCTCGGGCGCCTGTATCTGCCTCTTTGCGGTCTGTCCGTGGCAGGAAAGGACCAGTTTTTGGAAGGCCAATTTCTACTAAAACGTGGTGGTTGAACCTGCAGAAATTCTTTCACAGTTTGCATTGATTGAGCTTTTTCCTCCATTTTTCATAATACTTCAGCATTTGCCCCAAATAGTACATCCTTTTGAAGAGGGGCGTCTAGTAATTTAGCTTTGACATGATCAGGCAAGGTTTGTTCCTTGAGCCAAGCATGCCTACGTATGACTGAGCCTGTAACAGCAGCTCTACATGAGGCTTCTAGAGCATCAAAACCACATTGTAAGGTATGTTTACCCACTTGTTCTGCACTATGCATCAAATCCTGCAACTCCTTCAAGTCTGGTTGTTCAGGTTGTGACATTTTACTTTTCAATTGAGATAACAGAAACGGTTGGTATTTTAGCATATGAAACTGACAGTTTAAGGCCCTCATGGTTAAGGTAGCAGAGGTATATACCACCTTTTTTCCCCACCTTTCTAAGGATCTGGAATCTCTCTCGGAAGGCAATGGATTTTTGGCAATGGAAGCCTTAACTCCCTTGGGTCCCTCTGAGATGGTTTCTAGGTCAGCAGCATGGCTTTTGTAAAGACATTGGTGCGAGTCAGGAACCCTGTAGTACCTGTCAGACTTAACTGGAGCTGGAGGTAGAGAGTCCGGGTTAAGGAAGGCCTCCGAGTAAACATCATCTAGGATGGATGTCCAAGACAGGAGGTATAGCCAGAGGCCTGTGCTGGGGTAACAAAAGAAATTCCCTGAGCCTTTTCTTGGAATCTGAATAATCCTGGCCTTCCCAGTGGAAGTGTTCCCTTAAAGTATGCAAAGTTTCCCCAAATGAGAAATCCTCAGGGGGGGATACAGAAGGAATAGACTCCTCTGCATCAGAGTCTTCAAAAGGGGAGTAAGCCTGTTCCTGATCATCAGAGTGTTCTGAGATAATGGATCCCTGATCAGAGGAGGGGGAATCTTCCTCCACTCTGGGCCTTTTGTCCGGAGGTGGCTGAGAACCTCTGATTAGAGTAATTAAATCCTCAGCCATTTTAAGCATCTATCTCTTAGGCATGGGGCCTGGAGATGGGCCCTGTGTAGCTGGTCTCTTAGGGCGCATGGTTGCTTTAGACTTTGTGAAAGCCTTGATGGAGAAAGAGGAGGAAGGTCTGAAGACACCTTGAGTGGAGGTGGACCTGTCCACATTCTGTGTTTCTACGCCAAGAGTGGCTTCGGTATCTGTAGTCTGTGTGTAGGCCGAGGAGCCTGCGACCTCGGGTACAGGAGACATCGCCAAAGATGTGTCGTCGGTAGTCAGGGGCTGCGTAGGCACCTCACTGAGAACCGGACCACGTGTAGTCGGCTTTGGCGTGGTGTCGGTAGAGGCCGCGGACCTCAAGTGCCGGTCCTTGTCTTTGCATTTTTTAGACAAAACCGGTGTTGGAGTATCCGACGACATGGTATAGTTAAAAGCTTTCCCAAACAAATGCTGGGTGAACTCCGCCCGACGCTTAGTGCGTTTGTTGAATGTAGCACAACAGTGACAGACCGAGACGTCGTGGTATGGGCCTAAACAAGCTATACAGGGGGAATGGAAATCCTTGTGCGGTATTTGCTTCCCACAAGAAATACAATTATTAACTTTGTCTGACATCGGTCTGAGGCAAGAAAAGTTTCCCCAACGGAGTACTTAGCTTTTAAGAAGACTTCGGTTTTCCAAATTTTTCGTAATCTCAGGAGCTGGCCGACCGGCACTTGCGAACTGCTTCTGCTTCGGGCACTGCGCGGCAAGAAAGACTGAAGAACATGGCGTCGGCTGGTTCTTTTATACCCCTGTCGCACTGACGTCAGGGAAGAAGCGACGACAACCGACGCCGGACCTAGACTTTGGAATTCGGCCGACCGAGGACCCGCCTGACGGCAGGAGAACCCATCTGTTATGACTGCAGCTGTATGCACGATGAACATCAAGGTTTTACAGACAGTGCTTGTAACTCTGACACCCATCTGGCATTTGTGATTACCACCAGAAACAAGGTCTTCCAAGACAGAAATTTTAAAGGCGATGAATGAGAAGGCTCAAAGGGCGGAGACGTCAATTTGGATAGCACAAAATTCAAGTCCCATGAAGCAACAGGTTCCTGAAATGGGGGCCTTAAAGTGGCACCTTTGAAGAAGGTTTTGCACAGCCTATATGACATTACATTAGAATCTTGTATGCCTAGATGAAAATTAGAACTCGCTGCCAATTGAACCCTAATAGTGGCAGCTGCAAATCCCGGGTGGAAAAGCTCAGACAGGAATTCCAAAAACACCAGAATGGAGGCGGTATAAAGGTCAACATTCTTTTTCTCAGAGAATCTCCTATATTTACTGGAATATAATCTCCTAGTGGAGGGTTTATGAGATGACATTAGTATACGAGTTACGGAGGGGAGAAGTTGTGAAGCCTGACTAGGGATGGAATTGGAGTAGCCAAGCTGTCAAATTGACGGTATGTAAAGCGGGATGAAGTGAGCCTGACATGTGCGTTAAGAGATCTGGCACTGGGTCCAGAATCCAAGGATAGTCTAAAAGAAGAGGCCCGAGATGGGGGAACCAAACCGGACGAGGCCAGTAAGGAGCAATGAGGATCCGTTTGCTTCCCAGCTGTTTCACTTTCTGAATAACCTTGGATATGAGAGGAAAGGGAGGGAAAGCATAAAGGAGACCCAGGGCCAATCGTGAACAAGTGCTTCTCTCGGTGACTAACCCGGAGGTGGGATGAGGGAGAAATAGCTGCCGAATTTGGCAATGATCGGGCTGGCAAAGAGATTGCAGCAAGGCTGTCCCCATCTGCGGAAAATCTGCTCTGCTATTTCCTATTTCAGAGACCACTCGTGAGGAATCAAAAATGCCCGGCTGAGTTTGTCAGCTATCACGTTGGTTGTCCCCGGGACGTGCATCACCACCAGAAAGCACTGGGAAGATATTGCCCATTTCCAAACTCGAATGGCCTCTCGACAGAATGGGTATGATCTGGTTCCGGCTTGTTTGTTGATATACCATACTACCGACTGGAGGCGATTGCAGTACAATATGACAACATGAGGCAGAAGGTCGTGAAGTGCTTGCAACACCTCTTCTCCAGAACATTAATGTGCAGGTGAGCCTCGTGATCTTGCCATGTGCCTTGGACAGAGCTGCCAAGATAATGCCCTCCTACCCTGTGAGGCATCCGTGGTCACAGTGGCACTGGGTTCGCGAGGGACAAATGAGGTGCCCGTGGTTAACTGGTTGGGTTGAGTCCACCAAATGAGGTCCTTCTTGCAAGAGGCTGTCAGCAGTATGTGATGAGTTAATGGTAGATGTTGAAAGGACCAGTGGTACGACAGCATCCACTGAAGAATCCACGTGTAGTCTGGCTAGCGGCACTAGTAGTATGGTGGAAGCCACGGTCCCTAGAAGCTTCAGAACAATCTTGGCCTTGACTTTTCGTAGGGGTAGAAGACATTGAATTTGAAGAAAGTACAGTTGTGTACACTTACCATAAATGTAGATATTAGAGTGTATTCACTGTTGCAGTCATTACATTTAGGGTAATCTGCTGGCAGGTTGCCCTCAGTCAGCCTGATTAAAAAAATCTTGGGTCCTGTGTCGGTTGCTGTCCCTTCTTCCATGACGTCAGGTCGTCAGGGGTATAAAACATGCAGCAGACGCCATTTTCATCAGTTCTTCTTGCCCCAGATGACAGGTGCCCCTCAAATGGGATGCAAAATATGTATATGTATATATATAGATATATATATATATATAGATATATATATATATATATATATATACACAAGTTAAAACACAAAAAATATACCTCCAAACAAATGCATACACACCAAAAAGGCTTTTAAGCATAGTAAAAGAAAGGAGGGGTATAGTAAGAGGAAAAAAAAGGGGGCTGGAGGGTGGGTAACCAAGATGGCAACAGTGAATACACTCCAACATCTACATTTATGGTAAGTGTACACAACTGTATTATGTTCTTAGTGTTTCACTGTTGCAGCCATTACATTTGGGTAGAATCCCAAAGCTATGGCTGGGAGGATGGATTTATACAACATTAGGAGCAGCTATAAGGCCCTGCAGGACATCAGTGATAAAGCCAGCTCTGGATTTAGAGAAGAGAGGTAAATGGTAATGTTTGGTGGTCGTATGACCTGAGCTCCAGGCAGCAGCTTCTACAACTGCTCTGGTAAGAACCCCTCTGAGAAAGGCTGCAGAAGTAGATGCAGCCCTGGTGGAATGAGATCTGAACCCCTTGGGGATAGGTTTACCATGGTGCATATAGCAGAAACGAATACAATGGCTTATACATTTGGAAATGGTCTGCTTTGAAATAGCCTTTCCCTCTGCCTCTGCAGCAAATGCCACCAACAGCGGTTCAGATTTTCTTAGAGATTTTGTCCGATTTAAGTAGAATCTAAGTTGTCTGTGTACATCCAATGAATGCAGAATCCACTCACCCTTGGTTCTGTGGATTGGGAAAGAAAGTTGGCAGATGAATGGTCTGATTAAGAGCCATACTGGATACCACCTTAGGCATGAAAGATGGGTTGGTCCTGAGAGCCACCCTGTCCAGATGAAAAATAATGAAAGGCTCCACTGTCATAAGAGCCTGTAATTCTGAAATCCTTCTAGCTGAAGTGACTGCAAAAAAGGAAAGCGGTTTGCCAGGAGAGAAATTTTAGGTCTGCAGCAGCAGCTGGCTCAAAAGGAGGGAGAGTGAGTTTTTCCAAAACAAAACTGAGATCCCATGCAGGAGTTGGCGCTCTCCTGGAAGGTCTTACATTTCTGGCCCCTCTGAGATACTGCTTTAGCAGAGGATGAGAGAAGAGGGGAGGTTCTGTGTTGTAATGAGCTGAAATGGCTGAGGCATGGATTTTTATGCAAGAAAAAGATAGGTCCTTGTGAAGCATCTCAGTTAAATACTGCAAAATCTGTGGAATATTGGGCATTGCTGTGCTTATTCCTTGTGATTGGTTCCAGGCACAGAATCTTTTCCATTTGTCAGCATAAGATTTTCTAGTACTAGGCCTTCTAGCCTCCAAAATGACATCCATCACAGGTTTCCTGAGGGATGACAAGGGTGAGATTAGTTGATTAGCCATGCTGCAATATTCAAAGTTTGGAGCAGTGTGTGCAGAATTTGGTAGTTCTACTGAGACAGTAGGTAAGGTGTCTGAGGCAGGTGCAACGGAGGAAGGTGTGACACATTGCGCAGGAGTGGGTACCAGTGCTGGCAAGGCCAGTCTGGAGCAATCAGAATAATTTTTGGTTTGTCCTGTCTGACTTTTAGTAGAACTTTGGAGAGCAGAGGCAGAGGGGGAAAAGCATAGACTGATAGAGCATCCACTTTCCAAGCTTTTTTGGGACGAATTCCTGTGCAGAATTTGTCCAACTGATAGTTCTGGGGTGAGGCAAAAAGATCTATGTCTGGACTCCCCCATTTGCATGTCAACATGCTGAAAACTAGTGGTTCCAGTTTCCATTCGTGTGGGTCCATAAGACTTCTGCTTAGTTTGTCTGCCACAGTATTTAGCTTTCCTGGCAGGAACTGAGCTTGTAGTTGTATTTGGTACGTCAAGGCCATGTTCCACAATGCCCTGGCTGGTCGGCAAAGGGGGTAGGAATGTGTACCCCCCTGCTTGTTTATGTACCACATAACTGTGTTGTCCGTCTATCATTATTTGTCCTGGACGAAGGTAGTCCTTGAAGGCTGTCAATACATTCTGTACAGCTAGCATCTCTTTCTGATTGATATGTAGGTGCATTTGATTTGGGCTCCATTTGCCCTGAATGCACTTTCCTGCCAGATGAGCCCCCCAGGCATAGTCTGATGCGTGTGTAGTTAGGGTTTGGCCGGCAGGGGCTGGAGTGAATGGCAGTCCCTTGTTTTGGTGGCAGGCCTCTGCCCACCATAGCAACTCTAGTTGCAGGCAAGGTATGATAGGAATCATTGCTTCCAGGCTGTGAAAATGTTGACTCCATAAACTTTTTAAGTACCACTGAAGTTTACTCATATGCAGTCTTGCATATGGAATTAGAAGAATGCAGGAGGACATGAACCCCAAGGCTTGCAGAATTTCTCTTGCAGATAAGCAGGGTTTTTGTAGTCACCTGTTTGAAGTAAGTCACCAATTAAATTTGCTTTTCTGGCGCAAGGTAAGTCACCTGGGCAGTTGTATTCAAGCTTGCACCCAGGAATGTAATTTTTGAGAAGGTACCAGTTGTGATTTCTTTTCGTTTATGGTGTACCCTAGACAAGTTAGAACACTTTTTACAAACGCCAGATTCTTTAGAAGAATGTACTTGTTTTCTGCCTGAATCAGACAATCGTCCAGGTATGGATACATCTGAATATTTCTTTGCCTGCAAAATGCAATTACTGGAGCCAGGCACTCTGTGAAGACACTGGGCGCAGTAGATAACCAAAGGGCAGTGCAGAGAACTGGTAATGCAAATAACCTGCTTTAATGCGGAGGTATCTTCTGCAAGATTCACTGATTGGGATATGCAGGCAAGCCTCAAGTCTAGAGTTACCAACCAGGCATCTTTGCCTAGCATAGGTAGTAACGGTTGAAGAGTCAGCATCTTGAATTTTGGAATGTCCAGAAATGTGTTTAGAGTGGATAAGTCCAGAATTGGACGCCATGATTTGTCTTTTCTGGGTACCAGGAAAAGTCTTGAATAGAAACCTTGCCCCTCTTCCTCTTCTGGTACTGGTTGAATAGCCCCCATGTTCATTAGGGACAGAACTTGTTTCTGGGCATCTGCCCACTGATTTGGGGGCAGATCTGGCCATCCGTTTGGGATTGGCAACGTGTGGAAATGAAATCTGTATCCCTGGGATACTATATTTAAAACCCATTTGTGCTGGGTAATAAGTTTCCAGTTTCATGCATGAAGTTGCCAGTCCCCCCCCCCCCCCCCAAAGGGGCGGCTAAAAGGTAAGTGCTTGAAGATTGTAGAGGGACGTCATTGAGACTGTTTACCATAGGGAGGTGTCTTGTTGTTTCCAGATTTGGAGATGGAGGCACCCCATTGTTTTGTTCTAAAAGTTCCTTGGGACTGAAACCTAGGTAGGTGCCTTGTTGTTTCTAGATTTGGAGGTGGAGCCACCCCATTGTTTTGTTCTAAAAGTTCCTTATGACTGAAACCTGGAGCCTTTGGAATGTCTGGATTTGACTTGAGCGGCTCTCGAAAGGACTGGAAAGGACCAGTTCTTAGTAGGCGCTGGCCTACTAAAATCTTGGAGGTTGCACTTGTAAGAAATCTTTCACAGCTTGCATAGATTTAGCTTGATCTTCCATCTTTTTTAACACTTCAGTCTTATTACCAAAGAGACGTTCCTGTTGTAAAGGAGCATCCAACAATTTTGCTTTAACATGGTCAGGCAGAGTTTGCTCTTTGAGCCAAGCATGCCGTCTTAACACAGATCCAGTTACAGCAGCCCTGCAAGAGGCCTCCAAGGAATCAAAACCGCATTGCAAAGTATGTTTTCCAACTTGTTCAGCTGAATGTAATAAATCCTGCAAATCTTTATTTTCCACACAGTCCGAGATTAACATCATTTTCTGTTTAAGTAGTCCCATGATATGCTGTTGATATTTAAGCATATGAAATTGACAGTTTAAAGCCCTGATTGCCAAGCTTGCAGACGTGTAAACCTTCTTACCCAATCTATCCAGCGCCCTGGAATCTCTATCAGAAGGGGTAGGATTTTTAGCAGTAGAGGCCTCAATGTCTTTGGGACCCTGAGAAATGGTTTCAGGATCAGCAGTAGGATTTTTGAAAAGGAATTTTTCGGAGTCAGGAACCCTGTAGTATCTATCTGGCTTACTAGGTGCCAGAAACAGAGAATCAGGAGCCATACTACATTCTGAAAAATCATCACCAACAATGTCTAGAACAGGAGGTATAGCCAAAGGCCTATGCTAAGGAAGAAGAAGAAAATCCCTAAGTCTCTTTTTAGATTCAGAGAAATCCTGACTTTCCCAGTGGAAATGTCCCCTTAAGGTATGTAAAGTTTCTCCAAAAGAGAAATCCACAGAGAGAGAAGCAGAAGGAATGGAATCCTCTGCGTCAGAGTCCTCATAAGTAGGTATAGATAAATTTATTATTATTTTCTAAAGGTTTTAAATTCATTCCTTCTAAAAAAGGTAATGTCACTGGGAGCCTTCTGGATATTAAACTGTTCTTGAGAAAAATCAATTTAAACATTTTGTTCCCCACCAAAAATGACAAGAGAGGGGATGATTTAAAAAGGAAAAGCACATTTAATCCCCCCCTACATCCCCAACTGAATAAACCTGGAAAAAGTTTTGGAAACGCAGATAAGGAAAGAATATAACAGGATGGGTTTCAGGGAGAACTTGAGTAAGGAAGAAAAAGAACTACTGTATGAGATAAAAAAGACCAAAACCTTAGGGTTATGAAACCAGATAAAGGGGGTGTAGTAGTATTTATGGATAAAATATTATATGAAAGTAAAATGCACACCCTTTTATGGGATGATATCAGTTATACCAACGTCTCTCAAGGAGACTAATATAGCGTACAACAAGGTAGACATTAGCATCAACGAAATGTTACATGAAGGATTAATTGATTATAAGACTTTTAATTATTTAAAAGTAGAAAAACCTAAAATACCAACAATTTTTGGCATACCCAAAGTTCATAAATGTGAAAGTGACCCCCCATTAAGACCTACTGTATCAGCAGAAGGTTCCAAGACACCCTCTTTGGCGAGATATGTAGATATTAAACTTAAGAAACTTTGGATGGTTAATAAAAAGTACAGTTTTGTACCTACCATAAATGTAGATGTTCGAAGATCCACATTGCTGCAGTCCTAACACTTAGGGGTGTCCCGCTGTCCCAGTCCCGGCAATAATTAGTATATGGCCCAGCGTGTCGGCAAAGGAGCGCATTAATTACAGGACAGGGGGGTCAGGGTACAAACGACGCATGACCGGCCGTCTCATCTCATTTCCCTTGCCCCGGATCAGAAGAGATAAGAAAAAAGATAAAAACAAAATAAACACAACTGCACCAAATATATAATATATAATATATACAAATTTTACAAGAGTATAACCTCACTACACACAACACACCCCCAACCCAGAGGGAGAGAGGAGGAATTGGCAGCAAACAATGTGAATCTTCCCATTCTTAATGGTAGGTAGGCATTCAAAATGTTCATACCACATTGCTGCAGCAGTCCCAACACTTGCTTGCTGAATCCAGAAGCAGAGGGCAGGGAGGCTGGCAACAGAAGGGAAGCAACAGCAAGCAGGGACTGCACAACAGCAACACCCAGGCAAAAGATTAAAAAAGAGAGAGATTTGAGTAGAGTGTGAAAAAGTAAAGAGTATACTGAAAGTAGCCTAGCTCCAATCCTTAGCTTCTTGCCCCCCTTAGAATGCGTTGAAGTGGTAGTAGTGGTAGTGGCCCCTAGTGGAATAGGCCTAATCCCAGCTGGCCAATCTCCCAATGACATGCAAAATAAAATGCAATGCAAATAAAATAATAATCCATAAATAGTTTGTTTTGACAATGAAGAAACACACAAAAAAGAAAAAAAAAAACACAAAAACTGACTGTGATACTTTTAAAAATCCTAATAATAACGCAAGCCTGCAAGTGTGCAAACTGCGTGTCTAAAGTCTTTTGCATCTTTTTTTTGGGATCTGCATAAAGGCATAAAGGTAGGCAAATGAATAGTTTTAAGCCCTATAGAAAGAAATTAGGCATAAGGAAGGTTATTTACTGAAATAGAAAAATTATGAAAAAAAAAAAATCAAGAAAAAATATGGGGCCTGCAGATCCAGACCTTCACTTCTTCTGTATGGCTACAAAAATGAAAAAGTCTTCCATGTGGACAAATTTCAAGCAGTAGCTGCAGCGGAGCTCTCAGGAGTGTAGAGTGAGTTAAAAAGGTTTCAAAATTGAGGGCCCCAAGGCAGAGTAGGGGCTCTCTCACGCTGGGGGTCTATTCTTCTTTGCCCCTCTAAATTTGCTGAGAAAAGGATGTGAAAACACATGTGGGTGCAATGAAAGTGCTGAAATTGTTGCAACATGAATCTCTGTGGAAGAGAAAGACAAGCCTTTGAGAAATAACTCAGTTTGAAGATACACTCACAAACAAATTTAAGAACCAATCAAAATCTCCTTTGCTTTAAAATAAAAAAATCTCTTCCATTTTCTACTCTTTACTTCCCCCAACTTTCTGTCTTCCTTCCCATAATCACATTTTGAAACTTGTTGGGAAGCTGAGACCTGCTGAGGATCAAAACAAGAAAAATGAGCTGTTAGATGAGAGTAGATGAAGAGACATTGAGAAGATGCCGAAGGTTGACATGAAGGTTGAGACCGTCAAAAGGGAATGCCAGAGGCTTCACATGCCAGACTCCTGCCAGACCCTCAGCAATGGGTACCAGTGCTGCCGAAGCTATCATCCTTGTCCTAAAATTTGTCTTGGCTGACCTAGTTATACCTTTGAAGGCAGAGGCAGAGGTGAAAAAGAGAAGACAATTTGATTTTTCCAACTGAAAAAACAGATAGAAAACTTTGTTTCTTGGTTTGAAAACCTTTGCAAACTTTAACTTTGGTGTGCTAATGGTTTAGTGTTAAGTGATTCAGATCTATGTGTGGATGTCCCCATGAATGTGTTTTCATGTCTGGGACAGCTAAGATCTACTGCCCAGTTTCTGGATCCATGATTTGCCTTTGCAAGTTGGGGACATCTGAGTTCTGTACTCCTGCTCCTGGCAAAATCATTGCTTGCCTGCATAGAGGATAAGAACGCAGTCCCCTTGTTTTTCATGTAGCCTATAGAATGTGTTTGTTCTGTTTTGTTTGGATACGCCACATGACAGTTGTATGTTGTGTTTTCATCAACACACTGCCTGGAAGTCCCTGGAAGAAGCCAATAGTAATGCAAGAAGATGCATCTTGAACATCTTGTTATGTGATCATTGCAGTCTGGCAGGCCACTTGTCTTGTATCCCACTTCCATCTCGTCCAGGCTCCATGTGTTGTAGCTGTGTCTGATTCAGATGTCGTTCTGTCGTTAGAATGGCACTCCGACAAGAGAATTGGACTTTGGGTGACGTTTTGAACAACACCACAAAAATTCCTTTTTGAATGCATTTGATTATTTGAATGATTTTGTCCATGCTGCTGTCATGCCCATTTTAGACAGTGTTGAGATACCATTGTAGCTTCTACTCATAGCTTTTGAGGCATTGGGACAGCCAAATAAACCAGCCATGAACCCTGAAGCTTGAGAGACTGTCTTGCAGTGAGTCCCGGGTTGATGCCCGGAATGATGTGAGTGCAGATGAAGATTAGGAAAGAGTAAATTGTGGGTCTGAAAGGCCATCTTCATTGCTGTGTTCAGTCACAGAATACACCCAGGCATCACTTACCTGGGGTACACACATTCACTTTATTTGAGCAGCACGACCTTCCTTGAGAGGCAGCTTATGAATCAGATCACATAATCCTGAAGAAGAAAGAAGTTAACGTCCAGCCAAGGCCAGAAACTGCGCCCAAGCCCTGAAGAATATATTCCTTTTAGCCAGCAGAAAAGAATAACTGGACTAGATAAATAAGTTTCTTGAGCAAGCGTGATAGATAGATATTTGGCAATTCAGAGAAGAGATAATGACATGAGAATTTCCTGAAAGCGCAACATCCCACTGCAAATTAAGCTTGCTTGAAGATGAAATTAGCTTCATCCAGTAGAACTTGAACAATCCGGTGATCTTCCTGTGCAGCAGAGGTTTGATCTGTTATGCTCAAATAAAACATTTGAACTTGGGACAGGGGAATAAGTGCTGAGGTCCCTGCTTTTTGAGGAAGGTCTCACGTGTTATGCTTTTCTGGTACAGGGAACTGCTGAGGAACAGGAATCTAAACTTCCCTGTTTGCCTGTGGCTGAAAATGCCTGTGAAAGGAGGCAAGGTATGGAAATAAAAGCTCTTTCCTTTGTTGGAGAGATATCCTTACCCCCTGTCTGAGGAGGCAAGGAATGAAATGCCTTTAAAAAAATAAAACCTTGTAAACTAAAAGTGCCAACTATCCTTGGTAATTCTGTGCCAGGTAAAGATGTGTCTTCTTGAAATTTCCTCCCAAAGGGTGCCCCCAGACTGGAAAGAAGATCTAGAACATTCTCCTGGGCAGGTCAAAAGGCAGGTCATTGTGTCTGTTTACCTACCCTCTGACCCTTGCCCTACCTCTAGAAGCTCCCACCATTCCTGTCCTAAAGAACATGAATAAAGAGCACGTCCTCCTCTACCAATGGACGCTGGGAATTTCTAAGCAACTGGAGATCTAGGATTTAGGCCAATTTCTACAGGCCAGCCAATAGGCTGTTAACCTGCAAAATCACAAGAACAAATCCACACATCTGCCTTACATTTTCCATTTCTTGTCCCCCCTTTTTCCACGGCCAGACTAACAACACATCAACAACACATCAGAATCACTTTGTTTCACAGCACTCCGTAAATTCCCATTGACCTCTGCCGAGCGTGCCTCCTGCCACATTGTCAAAGCCACTTTCTCCAGTGAATCCTACACCAGCCAAAAACCACATTGCAAACTTCACAACACCCATCTGCAATACCATTTACTAAATAGTGCTCTTTACATAACCTACCTTCCCGTAAAGCCTCTCACCTTCAGTTTAAGCATCTACCAGGAATAATAATGGTATTTCAACAAGTTTTTGGTTTTTTCCAATGGACACTGTAACAAGAAAGTGGAAGAAGTTACAACTTTAGTTCCCATCTTCTAAAGCCCTCTTAACTTTCTTAGGAGGCCTCCAACTCTAGAAACCTTAACCCTAGACTTTAGGCACCCTACAGTTCTGGAGGCTGCCCTAGGACTCTTAAAGGATACTTACTCTTAAAAGAGCCTCTGCATAAAAGATTTGCTGGAGCATCTAGAGAGTCGGTTCATCAGGATAAACTTAAAGGGCCTCTTAGGGCCTGGGCTGGAGACACAGAAATCAACCACATCCCCAAATCCTCTGCCATCTAAAGCATACTTCTTTCCGTTAAAGAAAATTCCTCTGAGAAGGGTAAATCACAGAAACAAAACCTCAGAGAAAGGGGATAAGCCCAGAGCAGCAGAAGCAGAACTGAAAAAGGAAAAATCAACAGCTAAAATCCCAGCCCTGAAGCATCACAGCACCTCACAAGGTAAGGACAGAGACTGCCAGTAATAAGCCGAAGACCTGGGAGCATCTTATTTCCGGCTGAACCCACGGCTCACGAGCATGTAAAAAACCTCCTGCCTAAAGCCGTATCCTGCAAAACTAACTAATCTGGAAGATCTTGCGCTCTGTGGTACCTGGGAGGGGCCCCAGCAAGGGGCGAAAGGGACCTAATCCTGATAGCAGGGAGGCTGAACAACCTCCTGAAGGCTAAGGAAACCTCTTTACCATTCGTTCCCCCTGTCACCAGGGAAGAATAAGAGTCTCAATAGTGCTCAAAGAAAGTTCCTACCTAACTTCAGGTATGGTCTTGCTATAATAAATATCTGTTTTTGCGATTTACAATTTCTTTGAGACAGCCGGCTGGATTATCTCCTTGCGCTTTTAAACCGAAAAAACCTTCCATCCGGCCCAGTTTCTTAGATTTATCTCTTGCAAACTCAAGAGCAGGAAAATCATCCGACGCCAGCCTGCACTACATAAAATAATAAAACCTACATCGGACAATCTGTATGAAAAGACTGAGTGTATGACGTTTAATCATGCGCATTTATGCCACAGCGCAAAACGTCAGACTAAGGCCAACGCCAAAAATATGCTACCCTAACCAGTAACGACTGGGACAGTCACTGCTCCCACTTAGAAAGGCATCAATGTGGAGAACCTGAGAACATCTGTACTAAGAGATTCTTGGGACCTATTAAGAGAGATATATCAGATAATCTAAGTCATGAAAATCTTCTTTTCGTAACTATTGATATTATTGATTTATTTTCCTCAATACCACACAAAGAAGGGATGGAAATGTTTGAAGAAATATTATATGAAGATAAGTCACTAACACAGAATGAAAAGTTAGTTTGCATTTGGTTAATGGATTTAATTCTAAAGAACATTTTTTTATATTTTAATGGCGAATTTTACCGACAAACACAGGGGTAGCTATGGGAGCAGCCTCCACCCTCACTTATGCAAATTTGGTTCTTATTAAATGGGAAGAGAAATTTATATTCAATTCAGTTTTTAAAAATTGTTGGACATTATATCACAGGTTCCTTGATGACATTGTCATTTTTGGACAGCAGGAATAGACAAATTAAATGAATTAATGGTTTTTATTAACACTAGTTTTTTGAGATTTACACAAAATTTCAGAACATAAGTTATTTTATTTAGATTTAGAGATTTATAAAAATGGAACACATTTTGAAAGCAGGATTTTCAGGAAATCTACATTCTGCAATTCTTTTTTACATTATGAAAGTGCTCACCCAAACCATTGTAAGAAAAATATTGTCAAGGGACAGTTTGGGAGGGGCAGCAGAATGACTACTTCTGATACTGACTTTATTAAAGAATGTGATTTATTACAAAAGATGTTTTTGGAAAGGGGATATCCATTAGATCTAATCTCCCAAATAAGAAAAGAAATACATGAGGGGAGATCAACCAAATTTCAACCTGTCATGAATGTTAAGAAGCTCAACGATCCCAATAATAAAATGAATGAATGAAGAGAGAGATCAACAAACTTTAATATTAGAATACAACGGTATAAACAATTGTGTTAAAAATATATTTTTTAAGGAATGGCAAAGATTTGTGACCATCGCAGACTTAGACAATTTAGGCAGTGTCCCACAAAAAGTTACTTATAAGAATTCAACCAGTATCAAAGGTATTTTAGAAAACAAAAGGAAAGGGACGAACAATAAAGGTAGGAAAGGTACCTTCAAATGGGGTCGATGTAATCCATGTTCATGCAGGGTTTGAGTCTCACAAGGGATAATTGGCTAGGCTTAAAATGGCTTGCAAGAGCAGTTAGCTTAGTACTAACCTATGAACTATGAAAATACATACCAAATACAGAAAGACATTTTTTGGAAAGTAGGAAAAGATGGATTTGTAACACAGAACACTATAATTGTGAAACCAAGGGAATTATTTACCTTGCTGTTTGTAAAAATTGTGATTGTTTTTACATAGGAAACACAGAGAATGCTAAAAAGGAGGAAATATGAACATATGTATGAAATTTCAGTAAGAAAAGAAACTAACGCGCTTTTTAGACACTGCAAAAATTGTACAGAAGCTAATTATGGGTTCATGGTTTTAGAACAGATTAAAACCAGTATAAGGGGGGGGGTCCATGGGAGGACACAATTGAATTTAGAGAATTATGGTGGCAGATAACTCTCCAAGCAGACCATACCCCAGGTTTAAACGATTTTATTTCTATAAAGCCTTTGCTGAAACTAAGATCTGCTAAATTATGAATAAATAAAATGTATTAAATAGAATAGCCACCAGATGGCACCAGCTTGCTTTTAGACAACATTAGTACATAGTTTCTTCCACATATCATTTTAAATTCATATTTATTCATTTTTTTTATAATTTATTATTATATAAAACAATCTAGCAAAGTAAATGGCAACTAATTATTTATTCAGGCATCAATTTCTATGAAACCTTGTTTTTAAAAAACTTTAAAAAAAAAACACATTGTGATGCCCTTTTTTATACTCTCTAGGGGAGAGATGATTTTAAACCATTTTAATTTATTCATTTTCCACTCTTCCTATAGGCTGCTCAATCAATCACTTAATTAAGGATTGTATAAATATGCTTTTATTAAAGGAATTACTATGCATCTGATGAAGTCTAATCAACAAGACGAAAACGCTCCGTTGATTATATAAGGCGTTTATGTTTTATGACTGATTTTTTGTTCCTGGCATGGTTGTGGAAGTGTTTTTATTTCAATAAACACGGTTTCGGATTACTCTCATCTTCCCTCCATCTGCACTTTTTTTGGATTTATAGGTATAGATAAATCCTGTTCAGTAGTAGAATCAGAAGAAATATAATCCTGATCAGCAGATTCATAATCAATGTCTTGCCTAGGCCTTTTAGAGGAGGGGGGGGGGGGTGGCTACACCTGATCAAGGTAATTAAATCTTCAGCCATTTTGACCATTTGCTTTTTAGGCATAGGGGCTTGCACACGTGGCCCAAGCATCAGTTTTTTAGACATAGAAGTAGATTTTGGCCTTAGTTTTGAAGATGGCATTGGTATAATATACAAATCTTTAGGCCTGAAAACACCCTCAGAAGCCGGTGCCTGCACAGTGGCTCCGGACCCAACTAAGGTAGAGACATCCACGGGTTCAATACTTAAAGCATCTCGCAGCATACCGGACTCTGAATGGGTCTCAGTAGAGGCCTACAAATCAAAAGTAGTGGGCATCAGGGCTGCGAAAGCGGCTGAGTACTGGTGAACTAGCAACTGGCTTAGGAGAAGAGTCGTTGTCAGTTTTGGACTTCAACGGCCAGTCTTTTTCTTTGTGTTTTTTAGGTATTGGTGTAGTCGGATTGCTAACATAGTCATTTCTGAATATTTAAATCGCGAGCCAAAATATTTAGAAGCAAAAATATACCGACATTTAATAGTGCGTTGATTAAGTCTAGCACAAAACAGACAACAAGGTACGTTACGATCAGGGCCTAGGCAAGGAATACAGTACAAATGGAAATCCTTATGAGGTATTTGCTTCCCACAAGTAATGCAATTATTAACTTTTACTGACATTGGTAAGGAGCAAGAAAAAGTTTCCCCAACAGGGTACTTAGCTTTTAATTGAAGATTTTGGTTCTGAAACTCAAATTAAAATTTCATGTGTCGGCTGACTGGCACTTGCGAACTGCTTCTGCTTCGGGCACCTCGCGGTAAGAAAGACTGATGCAATGGCATCGGCTGCATGTTTTATACCCCTGGCGACCTGACATCATGGCAGAAGGGACAGCAACCGACACAGGACCAAAGACTTTGTTAATCAGGCCAACTGAGAGCAACCTGCCAGCAGATTACCCCAAATTTAATGACTGCAACAGTGAAACATGAACATCCATACTCTGTGCCCCTTCTACTGGAAGACGATCCAACATGTCTACTGTGTTTATCTATGCGCCTATAAAAAATCACAAATTGAGAGGGCAATAAGGCAGATTTCCCCAATTGACAGTAATCCCCAACTGGGCACAATGCTGAATGGTAGCGTCCCTGGTCTGAAGAAGTAGATGCCTGGTGGGCGTGGTGAGGAGCCAGTTGTCCAGATACAGAAACACCTGAAATTCTTGACGTCTCAGGTGAGCTGTCACTACTGCCATGCACTTGAACACCCTGGGGGCTGTGGTGAGACCAAAGGGCACAGCACAAAACTGGTAGTGACTGGCTCCCAGCCGGAAGCGTAGATGACTCCTTGACACCCTGTCCATTTTTGTGCCTTGGAGATCTACTGAGCACATCCAAGTGTCTTTCTCTAGTAACGGGAGTATAGACTGCAGTGACACCATCCGGAACTTGTCCTTTACTGATTTGTTCAATCTGCTGAGGTCCAAGATGGGCCTCCAGTCCCCTGTACATTTTGGCACTAAAAAGAATTCAGAGAAAGTTCCAGATCCTATTTGGTCTGCTGGGATGGTTTGGATAATTCTTTTTGCCAGCAACTGGTTGACCTCCACAGTTGCCTGATCCCTGTGATTGGGTGGAACATCCGGGATCCTCTTGGAACATAAGGTGGCAGAGAAAAAAAGGGTATGACATAACCTCTGGTAATAATTCTTTGTACCTATTTGTCTTGAGTGATACTTAGCCAGGCTTCTGGATACAAAGAAATGCAACCCCTGACAGGCTCCAGAGAAGCACAGTCGGGCCCATCAGGAGCGCTGGTAAGGCCGGCCCCGAAATGAATCGCGGCCTCCCTGGTTTTGCGGTCCGCCCCTGCCTCTAGGGTGACATCTACCATTTCCTCCTCTTCCTCCTCTGCTTCTGAAGGAGGAGTCACCCTGTGCAGATTAGAAAAACCTCTGGGACTTCTTGAACCACATTTTACCACCTCTCTGACCCTTAGGGTATGGTCTAGAGGGGACAGCAAAACATACTCCCACGGCAAAGTGTTTTTCCTTCTTGTTCGCACCAGGCGAGTGTGCCCTTTACCTTGGGTCCAAACAATGAAGAACCATTGAAGGGAGCGCTGGTAAAGGTGGACTAGAACGCTTCCACAAAATTACACAAACGCATCCAGGAATGACACCTTAGGGAAATTCCTGAACCTGCTGCTCTACTCGCTCCAGCGGTTGCATACGAGATAAGTCTCATGGACGAGCTGACAATAAAGTTAAAGGAGGACAATGGGGCAGACACCTTGTCAGGGACTCCCCTCCGTGAATGTACCTTGTAGAGAATCTCCTAACTCCTTAAGGAGACCTCTCTGAAGCCTCGTGAAGTGTGTAAGGTAGTTCAGTGATCTAAGAGTACATGCCGCTGATGAAAAGATACGCTTCCCGTATCTGTCCATCGTTCGAGACGCTTTATTCGGCGGACTAACAGAAGTTGTTTCCGCTAGCTCCTCCTTAGTGGCCATCACCACAGCATCTACGGGAACACCTTTAGACAAAAATTCCTTTTCCCTGGACGCAGAAAGAAATTTATTTGGTCTCCTGGGGACTGGCTCCACGGCATCAGGAGTATCCCACACCTTCCGACTAACGAGCTCCATCAGTTCGTCAAAAGGTGGAGACACCCAAGAGGCTGAAGGTTGAGACCCAAACGCCTTCAGGTAGACAGACTCATCAGAAGGGGTGACAGTGGGCCAGCTGCACCTCTGCTTAAGGATTTCCAGGATGTCTACAAAGGAGACATCATCAGAGGATGACCTGGGGGACCCTTCTGACTCATCGAAGTCGGTATCCGAGGTAAGAGACTTGTCCTGGGAGTCGACATGCTTCCTCTTGCATGTTCTCTTCTGTGGGGGCTCTTTGGAAGGATATTCCGGGGAGGTCTCAGAAGAATAGGGGCCACCAGCCAGTGGCTGCTGAGGCTGCGGGTCTCTGCTGTCCAGAGAGGGAGTAGGAGCTGAGACAGAAGTAGGTGCCTAGGGGGGAAGAGTGTCAGCACCCCTGGTAGGAGCTGATGATCGGGGCAGCACACTCATCATCATCTCTAATGCCGACCTCTCCGGCTCCGAAGACCTCCTCAGAGACCAAGGATGCCATCGGTTCCAGAGCCATCAGCTCAGAGACAGACATAGGGTCCGAGCTCGCCGACGCATCAAGAGGAAGGCTCGGAACCAAAGAGGTTCGGTTCCAGGTGTCCCTGTCGGGGCTGACCGGGGAGCTTCACCTAGACACCACGGACAGCACCCAGAGTGTTGGAACGGAACTCTGCTCCAAAACAACCTCAGGAGGAGCTAGAACCGAGGGTTCCACCAGCGGTACTAAACACGCCGGTTCCGAAAGACCAGCATGGCTCGGAGGAGGAATCACTGAAGGGGGGGACGGACTCAAGTGGCCTCGGAACCGACTGGGTCGGGGAGCCAACAACAATTTAGGTAACTCAGATGATTTCAGAAGTCTCAGCACTACCCTCTCCACATCTTCTTCTGGTAAACTCCTGGAAGACAGAGTAGGAAAATGGGATCTCTGCAATATGGGTGACCTTAATGTAGGGGAGATCGGTAGACCGGCTCCATTGAATACTCTCAGTGGTAGACTCCAAACTACTTGGTGCCGACCCTGTAACCACACTAGCAGAACCCTCGATCAGCTCCGACCTCAGTGGGACAAATGAGGCAGTAATTTTGTCAGATTTGGTCATTTTAAGAGGCGGCTCCGAGACACCATCCGGCGTTGGAGAGAGCCTCTTAGAGGATTTGGATTTCTCCTTTTTAGATCCCTGAGATCTAGCAGAGGAGGAAGAACTAGCCAGATCTTCCTCAAAAGATGGCTTTAGGAGACCTTTTAGTATGAGCTTATTTTTTCTCTCTTGCAACACCCTAGCAGTAAAAAGTACAGTTGTGTACACACTTACCATAAATGTAGATGTTAGAGTGTATTCACTGTTGCAGTCATTACAATTGGGTTAACCTGCTGGCAGACTACCCTCAGTGGGCCTGAATTCCAAAGTCTAGGTTTGGCGTCGGTTGCTGTCACCTCTTCCCTTACGTCAGTGCGACAGGGGTATAAAAGTTGCAGCCGACGCCATTTTCTTCAGTTTTTCTTGCCCCAGATGTCAGGTGCCCCCAAAAGGGTAGGCTAAAAATATGTCAATAAAACATGCGTGCACCAAAGTATATATTTTGCCTTCATCTACAAGCAAATACACCACATAGGTTGTATAGAATAGAGAAGTACAGATAAGTTCCATCAAAGAAATGGGGGATGGTGGGTGGGTAACTGCAACAGTGAATACACTCGAACATCTACATTTATGGTAAGTGTACACAACTGTACTAAGTTCTTCGTGTTTCACTATTGCAGTCATTACATTTGGGTAGAGTCCCAAAGCTATGGTTGGGAGGCTGGAACTAGACGGCAGTAGGAGTGGTTATGAGGCCCTGCAAAACTGCAGTGGCAAAGCCTGCCCTGTATTTAGAGTAGAGTGGCAGATGATAATGCTTTGTAAAGGTGTGCACTGAACTCCAAGTAGCCGCCTCTAAAACTTCTGTGGTTGGAACTCCCCTGAGGAAGGCTGCTGAAGTGGCTGCTGCTCTGGTTGAATGTGGTTTAATGCCCTTAGGTACTGGCTTGACATGTTGTGAACAGCAGAAACGAATGCAGTGGCCTATCCACTTTGAAAAAGCCTGCTTTGAGATAGCCTTTCCTTGTGATCCTGCAGCATATGCCACTAGTAATTGCTCTGTCTTCCTGAAAGCTTTGGTTCTGTTCAAATAGAAGCGTAGCTGTCTATGTCCAAAGAATGCATTATTCTCTCCCCCTTATTCTGTGGGTTTGGATAAAAAGTAGGCAGATGAATAGTTTGGTTAAGGGCCACACTGGAAACTACCTTAGGCATAAATGTCGGGTTTGTCCTCAGAGAAACCCTGTCTGGATAAAAAATGATAAAAGGTTCCACAGCCATGAGTGCCTGTAGCTCTGAGACTAGTCTTGCAGAAGTTATTGCTAGGAGCAGAGCTGTTTTCCAAGATAAAAACTTTATATCAGCTGCAGCGGCTGGCTCGAAAGGAGGCAGGGTGAGTTTTTCCAAGACATAATTGAGGTCCCATGCAGGTATTGGTGATCTCCTTGGAGGCCTTAAATTTTCTGCCTCTCTGAGGTACTGCCTTAAAGGATGAGAAAAGATTGGTTGCTCTGTATTGTAATGAGCCGAAATGGCAGAGGCAAGAATTTTTATAAATGAAAAAGATAGGCCTTTGTCCAGCATCTCAGTCAAGTATTGCAAAATTGGAGGAACTTTTGGTACAGCTGTGTCAATTCCTTGTGCCTGGTGCCAATCACAGAATCTCTTCCATTTTCCAGCATAGGATTTTCTAATACTACGCCTCTTGGCCTCCAAAATGACATCCATCACCGCTTTAGTGAGAGGTGCGTTTTGTATGACTACATTATCTGCCATGCTGCCAGATTTAAGGTCTTGAGTTGGCTGTGCAGGATCTGATTGTTCTGCTGGGACAGTAGATGAGGCACTTGAGGTAAGGTCCAGGCTGGGCATTGAGACAAGTTCCTTAGGATTGATACCAGTACTGGCATGGCCAGTCTGGGGAAATCAGTATCATTTTTGGCTTCTCCTGTCTGACCTTTAGGAGTACCTTGGGAAGGAGAGGCAGAGGAGGAAAGGCATATACTGTTAAGTTTTTCCAGCTGAAAGATAGAGCATCCACTTTCCATGCTTGTCTGTAATAAGTCCTTGTGCAGAATCTCTTTAGTTGGCAGTTGTGAGGTGAGGCAAACAGATCTATGTCTGGGCATCCTCATTTCCTTGTCATGCTGAAGACTTGTGGATCCAATTTCCACTCGTGGGGATCCATGAGGTTTCTGCTTAGTTCGTCTGCCAGAGTATTTATCTTTCCTGGCAGGAATTGTGCCTGCAAATGTACTTGGCAAGTCAATGCTGTGTCCCACAAAGTCATGGCTAGTCTGCAAAGGGGGTAGGAATGAGTGCCTCCCAGCTTGTTTATGTACCACATGACTATGGTATTGTCTGTCTTTATCAGTAGTTGTCCCAGATGAAGTAGGTCCTTGAAGGCTGTCAGGGCATTTTGAACAGCTAGCATCTCTTTTTGATTGATATGTAGATGCATTTGGTTTGTGGATCATGTGCCTTGAATACATTTTCCTGCCATGTGGGCTCCCCAGGCATAATCCGATGCATCCATTAATGTCTGTGTGGCTGGGGGTAGAGTGAAAGGCTGTCCCTTGTTCTGGTGACAGGCCTTCGCCCACCATCGAAACTCCTGTTGCAGGCAGGGAATGCAAGTAATAAGAAGTTATGTACTCACCATAACGTTCCATCTGAGTAGGTATCTTCGTTTGTCTGCAACCTTTGGGATACGGATCCGATCTTGGATCCGAGCCGGCAACTTCTACCACAGCATAGATCTGAGCTCCTAGCTCCTCCCTTTACCCATAATCCCCTGCCAACCCTGACTGACCTCAGATCAAGTTTGCCCCATATAACAACTTGCTAGTGTGTCCCGGAAGGGAATCATGTAAGACAACTCCTACTTGGAATCATATTGGTCAGGGGGAAGGCAGGTGGGATGGTTGCAGACAAATGAAGATACCTACTCGGATGGAACGTTATGGTGAGTACATAACTTCTTAATCTGAAGTAGGCACTTCATTTGTCAGCAACCTTTGGGACAGAGTCCCCAGCTACCTGAATCTTGGGTGGCCTTCATTGAAGGATATTCCGGAGCACTGCAGAGCCAAAGGACACCCTACCTCTGGAGACAACATCCAGTTTGTAATGGCTGATAAAGGTATGGGATGAAGCCCAAGTGGCTGCGGAACAAATATCATCCAAGGGAACCCTAGATCTAAAAGCAGCCGATGTAGCAACGGCCCTAGTAGAATGAGCACGGACTCCCTGAGGTGCAGGCCTTTCCAAACTCTGATATGCTAAGAGAATCCAACTAGCTATCCATCATGACAGGGTAACTTTAGAAACTGACTTGCCTAGGTTGGTTTTGGCAAAGAAGACAAACAACTGGTCGGATTGTCTATGACCAGCCGTTCGATGAATATAAAAGCGCAGTTGTCTGTGCACGTCCAAAGAATGCAGCTTATATTCTCCTTTGTTCTGATAGTTGGGGAAGAACACGGGAAGATTAATAGATTGATTAATGTTTGCTTCAGAAGATACCTTAGGCAGAAAAGACGGATTGATCCTGAGGTAAACTCTATCCTGATGGAAGGTCAAATGCAGTGGTTTGACACAGAGCCTGAAGTTCAGAGACTCTTTTAGCTGAAGTAATGGCCACCAGAAAGGCCGTTTTCCAAGAGAGGTATTTGAGATCAACCGTGGCCGCCGGCTTGAAAAGGGGGCTTGTCAAGGCCTGCAGAACTAAAGATAAATCCCATGGGGGTACTACCTCCCTGATAGGAGGTCTGAGGAGGAAGGTACCCTTAAGGTAAGCTTTACAGAGGTTGGAGGTAATAAGAGGGCCAGACTCGTGCCCTACATGACAGTGCGAAATCGCTGCTAGTTGCACCTTGACTGTAGAACAGCTAGCCCCTTGATGAAAAAGGGTAGTTAGAAAATCCAAAACCGATGTTAAAGGCGCTGTAAAAGGATCTAAATGACGGTGCTCAGCCCAGATGGAAAAGCGTTTCCACTTACTCCGATAGACCTTTCTGGTGGATAGCTTGTGTGCTGCTACTAGAATGGCTTTGACTGGTGAGGAGATTCCAGGAGTCCTTATCAAGAGTGGAACTGGAGCAACCAAGCCTTCAACTTGAGGTTGACCAGGTTGGGGGTCGGAAGACCCAGGGGGTGAGTAATGAGATCCGGAAGAGGATCCAGAGTCCAGGGTGGATGAATCGGGTGAGACCATAGGTATGGGAACCACGTCTGACGAGGCCAGAATGGGGCAATGAGGATCATCTTGCTCCCCAACCGACTGGCTTTCTGTAAAAGTTTTAGTATCAGGGGCAGTGGAGGGTAAGCGTAAAGAAGTCCGGGAGGCCAAGCATGTACTAGAGAATCTCCCAGAGGGGGGATTAGGGCGAAGTAACTGTTGCATTTAGTATTTGAGGGAGAGGCAAAAAGATCGCAACAGGGTTGCCCCCATTGGGCAAATATTCGCTCTGCTACTAGAGGATTGAGAGACCATTCGTACGGACTCAGTATTGTAAGACTGAGCCTGTCTGCTAGGATGTTGGACCATCCTGGAATGTGCGTTGCAATGAGAAAGCGGTTGGTGGATATCACCCATTCCCACACTCTCATGGCCTCGCGACAAAGGGGATAAGACCTGGTTCCCCCCTGTTTGTTGATGTACCAGACCACTGACATGTTGTCCGTATGTACCGCAATCGTCCCAATCGGAAGAAGGTCATGAAGTGCCTGCAATGTCAAAAGCACCGCCCTCATCTCTAGGACATTGATATGCAAGGAGGTCTCTGTCGTTCCACGTGCCTTGGACCGTTCTGCCTGAATAATGCCCCCCCCATCCACCCCAGGCGAGAAGCGTCCGTGGTCACTGTGACGATGGGAGGAGGCATCGAGAATGGACGTCACGTGTGGAGGCTCGGGGACTGGAGCCACCACACCAGCAACCTTCTGCAAGTCCTGTTAAGGGGAATGGGATGGTACAGAGGGTTGCGAGACAGGGACCATTGCACCTGAAGGGTCCACTGCAGGACCCTCATATTCAGACGGGCCAAGGGCAGCAGAGAAATTGCTGCCGCCATGGACCCTAGAGCCCTCAGGACCAATTCCGCCGGTGGAGCTTGAAGTTGGAGGATGGCCTGTACATGCAACCTCAGGTTCTGAAGGCAATCTGGAGTCAAAAAAGCAAGCATTAGTTTGGAATCCAGTCTCGCCCCTATGAAATCTATTACCTGTGTAGGAGCCAGAAAGGACTTTGCCAAGTTGGCTGTCAATCCTAGATGTGGAGCAAGATTGAGGAAGTAATCCCTGCATGAACAGAGCAGATGCCTTGTAGGGGCGGTAAGGAGCCAGTCATCCAGGTACGGAAAGACCTGAATTCCCTGGAGTCTCAGGTGGGCCGCTATTGCTGCTAAGACTTTGGTGAACACCCTGGGGGCTGAGGTGAGACCGAAGGGGAGGGCCCTGAACTGAAAGTGACTGGCTCCCAGCCGGAAGCGGAGAAACCTCCTGGAGCGTCTGTCCACTAGAATGTGATAGTACGCATCCTTGAGGTCTATCAAGCACATCCAATCATTCTCCCGTAACAGGGGGAGAATAGATTGCAGCGTGACCATCCAGAACTTTTCTTTGGGTACTGCCAGGTTCAAGAGAGAGAGGTAGAGGATGGGCCTCAAGTCCCCCGTCTTTTTTGGCACCAGAAATAACCTTGAGTAAAACCCTGATCCGAGCTGATCTAGGGGGACGGGTTGGATGGCTCTTTTTTGTAAAAGCTGCTGAATTTCTGTAGCAGCCACCACCCTCTGACTGGGTGGTACGTCGGGGAGGCTTCTGGTTTTGGGGGTTACAATAAAGGGAATTTGGTAACCTCTGGATATGATGCGAAGCACCCAGAGATCTGTTATGGAGTCCCGCATTGCTAGGTGCCTCAAAAAACGCCCCCCCGACTGCCTCCAGAGTGGAGCAGCCAGGCAACCCTTCAGGGGTTCTGCGTGGGCCTCTCAAAGAAGGGTTCTCTGGACCCAAAATTCCTGGGACCCCCTCTGCCTCTAGGGCGGCGTCCTCCCTGTCCTAGTCTGCCATGAGAGGACTGGTTATCCGGAGCAGACTGGGATTGATGCGATTTCCGGAACCACATCTTCTGACCCTTTTGGTTCTTGGACAAGGACCTCTGGGGAGCAGAAAAGCGGACACCGACGGCAGACAACGTCTTCCTGTCTTTCTCGCTCTGGACTAAAGTGTCACGAACGGTTTTGCCAAACAGAGCAGAACCATTAAAGGGGGCATTCGCGAATGACGCCTTAAAGGGTTCCGAGAAGTCACAATGTCGGAGCCAGGCTTGTCGCCTCATGACCAGGCCGACTCCGCCAGCTCTAATGGCTCCCTCAGTGGCGTGAAACAAAAGCCGCATAGAGGTGTTAGAAATGGGCCGTAGAGTGGACATTCGGGAGGAGTACAGTTATTTGTCCCCTTCCGACATGGACTCTGGGGGGGAGGCAGCATATTCTTTTATTAGATCCCGCTGCATCCGGATGACGTGTGCCATATAGTTCAGCGCCCTCATCGAGAAGGTTGCTGAACTGAAGGCCCGCTTCCCAAGGCGGTCCATCGCACGAGACTCCTTGCTCGGTGGGTGGACCGTGGGGCTCTCCTGAGCCAACTCTCTCTTGGTGACCGCCGCCACCAATATGGCAGCCACAGGGGAACCCCTGCTCCAATGGGTTCTCTCTGCGGGGGCACTCAAGATCCTGTCCGGACGCTTGGGGACTGGCTCTACAGTGTCCAGCTCCCTCCAAGCCCTGGTGGCAATAAGGTCCACCAGGGGGTCGGGGGGGCAACAAGAGGTAGATGGCCCTGCTTTGAATGCCTCTAGGAATATGGACTCATCGGAGCCAGACCAACCCCCCCGATCCTAAGCATTTCCATGATGTCTCCAAAGGAGACATCCTCGGGGGATGACCTTGGGGAGCCTTCCCCTTCATCTAAGTCCGTATCTTCTGTAAGGGACTCTGTGGAGACCACGTCCCTCCTCTAACACTTAGACTTGTGAGGAACCTCCTCGGGGGGAGGGGGGGCTGTCCGAGGAAGTCTCACCAGCAATGTCATGTTCCGAAGGAACACCCCGAGGCGCTGAAGCAGGCTGCCCCAAAGGCCGGGTGATGGGAGCCTGGACCAGCTGAGAGGGAGTTCAGGGGGGGAGCCGAAGCCAGGACCGGAGGTCTGGATGCACTCAACAGTGCCCTCTCCACTGCAGCGAAAGCAGAGGGGGAGCCGCCCTCGATAGGATCCGAGAGTCGACTCCCACCCGGATCCAAAGCGGGGACCGGACCCGGGGCTGAGACCATCGGATCCGAAGGACCCGCGTGCTCCGACAGGGACGGAGCCGAATGCACACCGAATCCCTCGGATCCGAAGCTCGGCCCACGGCTCCGAGAGGTCAGATCTGACCAACTCGAGGGAACAGTCCGAGCCGAAGTGCCCACCCCTGGATCCAACGCGGCTCGGCTCCAAACGCTCCGAACCCGGAAAATGGGTCGGAGAAGGAGCGATTGGAGCAAAGAATGGGGTCGAGCTCCCCCTGGAAAGGGGGGGGGGAGGCAAGAGCACTCCCATCTGCAGCTGGGCCTGGATGAACCTTATCATCCGGTTCATGTCTGCTTCCGACATGCTATAAGTGGACCTCGAAGAGGCTACAGAGGCAGGCCTGGAGTGCTGCCTCGATGATCTAGACGAGGACCGGGTCACCCCCTCCTCAGGTCCCGGTGAGAAGCAAGTGGATCGGATCAGAGGAGGAGGCGATCCAGAAGCCCTGGAGGGAGAAGCCCGTTTGGCGGGCGGGGCAGAGGAGGAGTCCTCGGCCCGCTGCTTATGGTGCTTCTCTCTCCACTTGTCTTTCTTGGCCTCCCTCTCCTCTGGAGCTGAAGCGTGAGGTTGAGTCCCGACCGGAGGGAGGGGGGCAGGAGTGGCCGCCGAGGGTTGGATAGCGGCCACAGAAGTACCGGAGGCCGGAGCCTGATCTGGGGGCAAAAGGCCCGCCAGAATCAGCTTCAACCTCCGGTCCTTAAGTGCCCTGGGGTTGAACGCTGCGCAAATCGCGCATCCAAAGAAGAGGTGTTCAACCCCAAGGCGCCTAACGCACAGAGTGTGGCCATCCGCCGGTGAAAGCTTATGACCACACTCTGACATTTTAAATAAAGGGAAGACACACTCACTAGGCCCCTATACACAACGCACACACACACTACGACCAGTGAGGAAGGGAGGAGAAAAAGGATCACAAAAAAAATAAAATTTAGTTAGCTAAAAAGGGCTATAGGTTACCTAACCACTCACTCTCACTCACAGCAAAAGAAAAAAGGAAGAAAATAGCAATTTTTTTTCTCACAAAGTTTCGATCAACCAGGAGCTTAGGAATCTAGCTTGTAGCTTGAAGCGCGGCAAACTAGATCTGGGGTCAGTCAGGGTTGGCAGGGGATTATGGGTAAAGGGAGGAGCTAGGAGCTCGGATCTATGCTGTGGTAGAAGTTGCCGGCTCGGATCCGAGATCCAATCAGTATCCCAAAGGTTGCTGACAAATGAAGTGCCTATTTTCAGATCTATTGTTTCCAGGCTGTGGCAATGTTGAGTCCAAACACTTTAGGTACCATTGAAGTTTCCTCATATGCAGTCTTGCATATGGAATTAGTAGAATGCAGGATACCATGAAGCCCAAAGCCTGCAGAATATTTCTTGCAGATAACTGGGCCTTTGTTGCCAACAGTTTGAAATAGGTAGCCAGTTGTCTTAGTTTGTCTGGCGTGAGATAAGCCATCTGGGCAGTTGTATTTAAGCTTGCACCCAGGAAGATTATCTCTTGAGAGGGTACTAGTTTTGTTTTCTGTTGGTTGACTGTGTACCCTAGACATGGTAGTAATCTCTTTACAAACGCCAGATGCTGTATTAGAATGTCATTGTTCTCTGCTTGAATGAGGCAGTCGTCCAAGTAAGGATATATTTGTATTCCTCTGTCTGCAGTATGCAATTACTGGTGCCAGGCACTTTATGAAGACCCTGGGCGCAGTAGATAAGCCGAAGGGCAGTGCAGAGAATTGGTAGTGCATTGAGCCAGCTTTGAATCAGAGTTATTTTCTGCATGTTTGTCTGATTGGGACATGCAGGTATGCCTCTTTTAGATCTAAAGTCTAAAGCCAAGCCTTCTTGCCCAACGTGGGCAGAAGCTGTTATAGAGTCAGCATTTTGAATTTTGGAATAGCCAGATGTGCGTTTAGAATAGATAGGTCCAGTATTGGTCTCCAAGCTTTATCCTTTCTGGGTACCAAGAACAGTCTTGAATAGAATCCGTGTCCCTGCTCTTGCTCTGGTAGTTGTTGAATGGCCATCACATCATGCCCATGAGGGATGAAACTTGTTTTTGTGCCTTTGCCCACTGATTGCGTGGCAGGTCTGGCATACCGTTTGGCCTTGGCAGGGTGTGAAAGTGGAACCTGTAGCCTTGTGATACTACATTTAGAACCCATTTGTCCTGGGTGATCATGTGCCAATTTCGTGAAAAAAAGTGCTAGTTTTCCCCCCAAAGGGGCTGCCAAAAGATAAGTGCTTGGTGCTGGAAGGGGAATGTCATTGAGACTGTTTCTTGTATGGCTGTGATTTTTCCTTTCCGCTCTTGGAGGTAGAAGCGCCCCATTGTTTAGGCCTGTATGAGCCTTGGGGCTGTGATCTGCCTCTGAGGCATCTGTATCTGCCCCTTTGTGGCCAATCGGACACTGGAAAGGACCAATTCTTTGCAAGCCAGTTCCTGCTAAATCTGGGAGGATGTACCTGCAAGAAATCCTTGACTGTTTGCATAGATTTAGCTTTGTCCTCCATTTACTTCAACACCTCTTCTGCTTTAACAACAAAGTATCATGCTGTAATGGAGCATCTAATAGTTTTGCTTTAACATGATCAGGCAGATTCTGTTCTTTTAACCAAGCATGCCTCCTAATGACAGAACCTGTAACAGGAGGCCCTAGGGAATCAAAACCACATTGCAAAGTATGCTTTCCAACTTGTTCAGCTGCATGCAATAAATCCTGCATTTCTTTGTTTGCACATTCTGAATTTGTTGACATTTTCTGTTTAAGCAGTGACATAAGATATTGCTGATATTTAAGCATATGAAATTGGCAATTTAAGGCTCTTACAGCCAAGGTAGCAGAAGTATAAATCTTTTTACCCCATCTGTCTAGGGCCCTAGAATCCCTATCAGAGGGGATAGGGTTTTTTTGCAGTAGAAGCCTTGACCCCTTTGGGACCTTGAGAGATGGTTTCTGGGTCAGCAGCAGGGTTTTTATAAAGAAATTTATGTGAATCCGGAACCCTATAGTATCTCTCTGGCTTAACAGGAGCTGGTGGTAGAGAGTCTGGAGATAGACTGGATTCTGGACTCTGAAAATACATAATCTACGATGTCTAAAACAGGCAGGATAGCAAGGGGCCTGTGCTGCGGCAATAAAAAGTAAGTCTCTGAGCCTTTTCTTGGATTCTGAGTAATCTTGGCTCTCCCAGTGGAAATGCTCCCTCATAGTATGCAGTGTCTCCCCAAAAGAATAATCCTCGGGAGGAGAAGCTGAAGGGATAGATTCTTCAGCATCAGAATCCTCATAGGGGGGAAGAGAATATTCCTGTTCAGAGGAGGAATCAGAGGAAATAGAAACCTGGTCTGAAGATTCGTATTCTAACTCTTGCCTAGGCCTCATCAGGAGGGGGATGGGAACCCCTGATCAAAGTAATAAGGTCTTCGGCCATTTTAAGCATCTGTTTTTTAGGCATGGAGGCCTGTCCAGGAGAATGCTGTACTTGTTTGTCTTTAGAGCTGCTTTAGTCTTTGCCTTTGAAGCTGAAGTAGGTTTCACATATAACTGTGTAGGCCTGAAAACACCCTCAGAAGCCGATGCCTGCTCAGCAGCTCCAGACCCATCTGAGGGAAGAGTTTCCGAGTGTCCAATACATTGAGTTTCCAGAGGCCTTGTCAGCTCCACATGGGAGTTGGAAGCAGCCTGTGGCTCTGAGGTAGCGGGCGTCAGGGACTGCGAAAGCGCCTCACTGAGAACCGGCAAACCGGTGACAGGCCTAGCAGAAGCCTCGTCGGTTTTGGATCTCGGATGCCTGTCCTTTTCTTTTTCTTTGCGCTTTTTATAAACTCCGGTAGTCAGCTGTTCAGACGGCATTATATAATTAAATCTTCTGCCAAAGTAATGGAATGCAAAATCGTACCAACGCTTAATAGTGCGTTGGTTAAATCTAACGCAAAACCGACAACTAGCAACTTTATGGTCAGGGCCTAGGCAAGGAATACAGTAAGAATAAAAATCCTTATGAGGTATTTGCTTCCCACAAGAAATACAATTATTAACTTTTTCTGACATCGGTCTGGAGCAAGAAAAAAGTTTCTCCAACGGGGTACTTAGCTTTAATGAAGTCTTCGGATCTGAAATTCAAATTTGAAAAACTCAGGAGTCGGCCGACCAGCACTTGAGAACTGCTTTTGCTTCGGGCACCGCACGGCAAGAAAGACTGAAGAAAATGGCTTCGGCTGCATCTTTTATACCCCTGGCGCACTGATGTCAGGGAAGAGGTGACAGCAACCGACACCGGACCTAGACTTTGGAATTCCGGCAGACAGAGTAGCCTGCCAGCAGGACAACCCAATTGTAATGACTGCAACAGTGAAACACTAAGAACATCAGTGGCAAAATAAGCATGTTTCCTCTAAGTGGATGGCCCCAAGACAGTATACGCAGTTACTGTGGCCATCCATTATAAACATCTTCTGTGAGCATTTCATGCACTTTTGAAAGCCAGATGGCTTATGATCCTTGACTTCCTTAGGCATCTCACAGACGATTGAACACACACACACAGGAGGAAAAGTGGGAGGACTAGGCTCTCTAACTCAACAGGGCCTAGCCCTAAAGGAGCCGATAAAGACACACCACGAGGACTAGATCCTCTAACTTAAAATGGACCTAGCCCTGGTAGAGAAGAAGGAAAATAGGTCCTCTAACTAAAACAGACCTAGGGGGTACAGAAAAAAGTAGAGAGCCTCGCACACACACTAGAGCAGGAATACAAGTCTAATTAATGGAAGAAAAAAAACAAAGAACGAGAAAGGTCAACAGAACCTCATTCTTTCTGCAGCACTAATAAATGTAAATATCAACAAGCGGAAAGCTCCATAAGTAAAGCCATTACTGATATATATATATATATATATATATATACTGGCACACAGACAGTACTATAGGGCCAACTGTACTCAAAGAAACTGCACACAAAAAGCAATCTGATAAACGCTAACTACAAACACGACACTAACTATAGCTATCAAATTGAGAAAATAGAAGAAATATCCAAAATTTAGAACAAAATGTTTTAGACTTAGCCACGGCCAAGAAGCACATCCAAACTCGTCGAGACGTGGCAAACAAGATCTGGGGATTATACTGGTGCACCATGGAATACCTACCCAGCCACGAGTCAACCAGAAGACTTCGAGCTTGTAAACAGGCCAAGTCGGAGCAGAGGATCGGCTCCGATCCCATCAGTATGAATGAAGGCGAGATAGGACTACAGAACATCAGGTCTTTCTGTGGGGATCTCCCAACTGTCAAGGATGCCCTTTTCAGGGTCTATTCATTAGGGTCTTTCCAACACAATGTCCTGTGACTGGATGTACATGGCTATGTTTAACACTTTTTTGGGTGGCAAGATCTCAGGCTTTCTGTGCCTCTCTGCATAACTGGCAAGATCTGGTCCCACCTTGCTTGCTTATGTATCACATTACTGTTGTGCTGTCTGTCAACACTTGTAGGGTACCTGGTTTCCAATGATGTGAACCGCAGAACCTTTAGGATCTCCCTTGTTAAGCACTGGGTGAGGAAGGCAAGAATGTGGAAGTAGCTTGTAAGGCTCTGCGCGTCTTCTCTTGAGGCAAGAAGGCCTGCAATCTTTTTTTGTCTAGCCTGCAGCCCAAAAAAAAAAAGGTCCTAAGATGGCTGCAGGTAGGACTTTATGCAACTGATCGTGAACCTAGACTGAGACAGGAATAGCAGGGTGATCTCAAGATGCTGTTGGAGAATTTGTGAAGTAGTTTGGATTAACATGTCAAAGTAGGTGAAAATATGAATCACCTGGCATCAGCAGAAGGTGGTCACTGGTGCCAAACACTTTGTGAAAACTCTTGAGGTTGTAGAAAGCCAAAAAGGCAAAGTAGTAAACTAATACTGAGATGAGCCAGTACAAAACCTTTGAATTTTCCTGCAAGGGGTCCAAAATGGTATATGGTGGTAAGCATCTTTTAAATCTAAATACTAGAACATCTTAGAGCAGAATGAAAGGTAGCAGTGTGTGCAGGGACAGCATTTTGAAAGCTGGCACTTTTAAGAAGGTATTTAGTAAGAAGAGATCTAGTATGGGTCTTCACTGCCCTCCTTTCCTTGGCACTGGGAAAAGTCTGGAATAAAAACCCTTTCCCACAAATTCTTCTGGCACCAGTTCTATTGTGCCATGTGTCTGTAGTTCCTGAAAAATGGGTGAGAGCAAATAAGTGAGAGTCACTTCATTACCCATGTCCCAAGTGTGCGACTCCATGCAGCTGCTTTCACTCTACAAAAAAGTGAAACAAGCACATATACCTTCTGCAGCAGCAGCAGTAGTCAGACTCATCATATCGCACTACCAAAAGAACTTGCACAGCTGAATTTCACCTGCAGTTGGCAAGAAGTACACAAGCAACAAATAAAATTAAATCTATGCAAGGCAATATGCAAATAACTTGTAGTGTATATCCCCACCCCCTCCACTCACTCATCCACACTCAGGCCTTTTTACTGCTTTAGGTGACGCAACATTAACACTTCAGCATATTGTACTCTTATCAGTGTAGCATATCCTTGGAAAGACATTGAAAAGCCCATAAAGATAAAATTAGATGCTGGGACTCGTATTCAGAGTTCAGACAACTTGTCTTTTGTATCCATGAACATCCTACCTTACTGAATGTTTATGGAGGTAAACCATCTGGGGTGTTCTTCCCACTCCGTTCGCTCCACTCCTCTGCCCTTCCCTCAGCAACTCTACTCTTAACCTAAGCAAACCACTCCCCCTCATTCCTATGACCCAATTACATACAACCCAACCTTGTCCAGACCCACATTTCATGCACAACTTACTTTCTTTTATTCAGCCAAAATTACCTGCTCTCCCTTACATCCATCCCCCTTGAATTCACATGCCCACTACTAATACTTTTTTGCATCTTACTCTACTCTACCATCACAATACAATCACCACCTCAAACCATTTTAAATCAACTCCAGGCTTACCACCTTGTCTTCTACTATACACACAAACTAGCATTGCACCATACTTTTACTACTGACCAATCACATCAACTCCACCCATCCTTATCACAAACTGCAAGGTAAAACACCTAACCACATTATCAAAGCCCACTCTGAAGTCAAAACATTCCAACCTTACCTTCAGCTGCACACATCACATGATGACAATCTTTATTTACACCTGTACTACATTCATAGATTAGTACTAGGCTAACTGCCCTTGTGGGCCATTTTCAGCCTAGCCAATTATCCCAAGTGAGAATGAAAACCTGCACCTTGTATTTGTTAAGGTAAACACCTTAACCATTAATGCCAACATCCCACACCTAGGATTCTCACACACAAATTCCACTTTTCCTATTTTTAAACCCACTATCACAGCTGACATGCTGCTCCTAACTTGCCCAGCCTCGTTACTCTTAATTCGCAACCTCACTACAGCTATATCTCTGCATGCCCCCACACACCAATACACAACAACCTCCTCTAACCCTCTCCCCAATAAAAAAACATAGCTTCTCACATATATTCTCCCAGCTTTTCCCCTATTACCTCCCATTCTATTCAAGCCACAAACTGGCCTCCTCACCTCCTATGAAACCACACTTGACACCAGTACTCTCACCTCGGAATAAAAAACACTTCTCATGGTACTCATTCCTCATTACCTATCTACTCAAATGTGGAGACATACATCTTAACCCTGGCCCACCCTCTAATCCTAATCAAAAGAGTAACCCCAAAGACTTAAACATACTTACACTTAACCTTAGAAGTATATGTAATAAAATAGCCCCACTGCATGCCTGGATTGATCAAAATAAACCTGACATACTAGCCCTTACTGAAACATGGCTACATCCTAATGTAAAAGACTCAGAAATAATGCCGTCAAACTATGCAATAACCAGAAGAGATGGATCTAAAAAAAAAGGGGGGGGGATAGCACTTCTATATCCCTGTACACTCAACATCACACCCTATATACCAGTAATATACCAATCTTTTCCAATGCTGAGGTACTAATCTCCTTTTTGAACCTTAATCTATCAAAAAGTATTTGCATAATAGTAATATATATCCCACCAGGTAATATACCAGTGTTGGAAAATATTTTATCCTGGACATCCCAAACAATAAACCTTAAAACAATAATCTTAGGAGACGTAAATATAGATCGGCAAACCATAGCTTCAGACACCCCCACAAACAGTATAAATCTGTACGTTTTTTCTCAACTTATCAATGATCCATCAAGATACAGCAAAGATCTTGCTTGCCAATCCACCTTAGACTGGATTCTAGTATCCCACTCTGCTAATTACCCCTCTTTTGGTACACTGTCTAGCTCCCTACGCGATTATCTACCAGCTTACTCCCTTAATCAGTTAGGAACTCAATTTTTGTCAGCATAAATTCAACAATCTGCTACAGGAAATAGACGGGACAACCCCTTAAACAACTATCCCTTAATGATGCTGTACCATACTTTAATAACACATTCTTTCACATACTTAATACACTAGCTCCCAATCGTATGAAAAGAATCAAAAAGAACTCGGCACCATGGATCTCTAAGGAATGTAAGCACCTGATGAAGCAAAGGGACCTAGTAGCCTGGTCAACCTGGAAACAAAATAAAAATGAACAAAATCATGTTAATTTCAAAACACTACATAAAGTGACAAAACTAATCAACAGAGATAAGAAGTCATATTATTCCCAGCTTCAATTCCAGCATAAAATCAGCTCCAGTAAATTTTGGTACTCTATCTTCTCTACTTAACCCTGGAAAAAATGGAGACCACACCCTATCACCTGATACCCCTTCATCACAAATAGCCAAAAACTTTAACAAGCACTTCATAAAATTAATTTCAGTCCTAACACCCCTTAATGTTGGACCCCACCCCCCCACCCTTTAACCTATTCAGACCGGTACCGACCTCAGGCCATCAGCTACTTCTAACCCTGTCATCATTAACCCCCCTACTCCACAAAATGTCGTACAAACCCCATTCTCATTTCAACCCATACCCACTGACACCATTAAGAAACTGCTACAAAAACTAAATCCCTGCTCTACTTCAGCTGACAATCTGCCCCCATATTACCTCAAACTGGCTGCTAACTCAGTTGCCTACCCAATCAGTATCCTTATAAATAGGTCTTTATCCGAATCAGAAGTACCTACCGTATGGAAACAATCTTACATCACCCCCATCCACAAAGGAAGCAACTTGTTTTGATCCATCCAATCTCTGTCCTATACCCATCTTGTCGCCCATATCCAAAATTCTCAAGAGAGGCATCCATCAGCAGGTAATGCAATATCTACTGCAAAACAATCTTTTAACTATAACCAAACATGGCTTCCGACCTAGGCACAGCACAGCTACAGCCCTATTAGCTTTTACAGACACCGTGAACAAGGCCAGAGATGCAAGATGCTATACAGCCTCAGTATTCCTTGATCTTTCCAAGGCCTTTGACACAATGTCTCACCCCTTACTTTTGAACACAGTGTCTAACTTAGGCTTCTCACATAACACAGTAAAATGTTTTCAGAGCTACCTCAAGGATCGTAAACAAGCAGTGAAATGGTCCAACAAACTCTCACCCTTTCTCCACAACCCTATTGGAGTTCCCACAAGGCTCCATCCTAGGATCCCTACTCCAAAATTTTCACAAACAACCTTCACACTGCCTTCTCACCCTGGAACCCTCATTCAATATGCTGATTCTACTATCATAAACTGCACTGCTCAATCACTACCAGAACTACTCTCAAAAACTCAACACTCCTTTACAGCAGTTGAATCCTGGCTAAGAAATGCCCAACTCTTTCTTAATCCAAAGACGACAAAACTAGTACTTCATCCCAAAAACACCCCCCATCACTGACCAGTTCAACATCCTTGCATCTGACAACACTGCCATAGAAATAGTGCAGAAAACCAAACTTCTACGTGTTATCAATGACAAAATTTCATTTGACCCTCATATACAACAAAATATAAAGAAAACTTATGAAAAACTGGGACTCATAGAAACAAACTTTTTTTTTACTGCAGCAACCAAAGCTACCCTTCCAAAAACATTTTTACTTCCCTCTCTTCTGTATGGTGCCCCTATCTTAATTAACTTACAAAATTCTACCCTAAGCAAGTTGGAACAGTGCTAGAACAAAGTTGCAAAGTTTGCCACAAACTCTAAATATCACACACACCACTGTAAACGACTACTAGAATTAAACTGGCTTGAACTACCCAACCAACTTGCCTTTATTCAGCTATCCACCTTGCACAATCTTATTTTCAAGCCTACTGCCTGCCCTGCACTAGCCAATCTAGTCGCACCTTACACACCAAATTGATCCCTACGATCCGAAGACAAAAATCTCTTAGTTATCTCACAACCCACAAGAAAACCTGGTCACTCTCTGTACTCATACTCTGTCTCTATACACTGGAATTCACTACCTCTAGCTACCAGGTTTATTCCTGGCCTAACCCATTTCAAAGCGTCTTTAAAAAATCATCTCAAAAATACATGGCTCTGCTCCTGCATAAAGCCTGCCTAATGCTCAGGTCTTCCTCTTCTCTCACATTTCAATCCCTCACAGACTACAAGATCCTAAAGCTCTTCTAACTCATCTGCTTCTCTACCATATCCTTAAGCTGCTGCTCAGGCTTTATTGCTTCTATTCTTCTTAATTCTCTCTCACTATAAGTCTGCATCACTAACTTTCTGGCTGCAATTTCTACATCATGTATGATGAGAGTGACTTACAGTCTGTAATGTTTTAACTGTATAGAACTGTTTAGATGTGTAGTAATATATTACATCTTGTAGCAATTTGTTCTTTCAACTTACTTTTTGTATAGTATTTGTAATGTAATCTTTACTGTATTGGATTATACTGTATTTGTATTGTACTGTATGTGGAGCTTTTCTCCCTGGGCCTCTGCGGAAAACGGGTTCGGCAGACGCAGTCAGACCACCTCGGTAAACAAATGTCAAATAAATAAATAAAAGTCTGTGTGGAGATGGGGGTATGCCATTTAGAGGGGAAAATCTGTATCCAACATATGGCATGGACAGTGCATTATTATTATTGGTAGTACCCATTTGTCTGTGGTAATCTTTTCCGAGGGGGAGGAAGACTGGGTCAGCTTTTTCGACAGGGGTACTGTAGTCAGAGAATTGTCCCCAAAGGAAGGCCTCTCAGATGAGGCATCCCTCTGTGGTTTACCTGGGAATTTCTTTCTGACAGCCTTCATGCTTTTCTGGCTAGGCCTGGGGTCCCTTCTGACAAATAAGTTAGGCTTGGTTGGGTATGTTCACAGGTATCTAGGTACTGAGGTTAACAGAAACTGCCTGCATGCCTTCGTGGTTTTACCCTGCTATTGAAGAGTTTTGAAAAATAGTTGGCAGCTTGGTGACCGCATAAAAGATTCTTGTATAAAGTGGAGTCCACTGTTTTAGCTTTCAACTCCTCAGGAATAAGCTGGTTACACATCCATGCATACCTGTGGATTATACAGCCTGCAATAGCTGCTCTAGACGAGGCCTCTACAGCATCACAACTGCAGTTAATGCTGTGTGGCCACTTGTACAGCCCAATTAAGAAAGGATAACATTTGTTTAGAATCAGTATCTTGCAAATCCACCATTACCTTATTTTAAAAAATGGGAATGGATATCAAGTATATGGTCAACCGGGTTTGGTAATTAGTAGCCCTGAATGTCAAAGTAGAGGAGTTATAAACCTTTTTACCTCACCTAAACACAGCCCTGCTGTCCTTGTCTGAAGGGAGGGCAATGGCACTGGGAAGGAAGTTTAAAAGGCTCATCAGATAAGGAAACTGCAGATGGGTATGCCACAGGATTTTTAAACAGGAACTTAGTCATCAAGAACTTTACAAAATCCATCTGGTCTTTTGTGAGCTACAAGCTGGAAGTCAGGAGTAACAGAAGTGAGTAAACTGGAATGTATTCAAAAAGTGTAAAGAACAGAAGGTACAAGGGAATTGGCTGGGTTGCCCATTTCCAAAAGGTTGTAATACCATTTCTGCAGCTCTGAGATGTGCCTACACTTCCACTCAAAATGCTTCACTATAAGATTATTTCTCCAAAAGAAGCTTCAACTGGAGAATCAGGTGAAATGGAGGCATCATCTGAAGGGACTTGGCCAGGACAGTACATTTGACAGGTGCAGGCCACAGAATGGTCAGAATCAGAAGCCGCCCCATCTTCTGAGGGGTGGGGGAGGGGAATGAGAGGTGAAAGGAGGCTTCAGAGCCAAAAATGGACTTAAACCTTGAGAGAAATCCATCCAATTCAAACTCCATAGAAGAGGAGGCGGAGGCTTAGGGGAAAAATAAGTTATGTACCTACCATAACGTTGCACGTTAGTTGTCTTAATCTCGCCTTCTTTCGTGCTGGTTGGGATCGGAGCCAATCCTCGGCTCCGACTTGGCCATCTTCTATAGCTCGAGAGCCGTTTACTGGCTCGAGGCTACCCCTTATCCCACGATGCCTAGCGATAGCTACCCAGATCTTGTTTGAAATAGCTAACCCCAGACATAGCCAGAGAATCAACTTGTCCAAACAAACAGGTTGAGCATACCTGTCATACTCTCTAAGTCAGTAGAGGAAACAAACCAGAGAACACTCAGCCAGTGAAACCAGAACTCCTCTCGATCCAATAGGACAGGGGGACGGAGGGTGGGACGCAATAAAGAAGGCACAATGAAGACAACTAACATGGAACGTTATGGTAGGTACATAGCTTCTTTATGTTAAGTTGTCTATCTCACCTTCATTCTTGCTGGTTGGGACAGCGTCCCTAGCACCTACAATCCTGGGTGGCTCATTGGAACAGACTCTTCAGAACAGTGGAACCAAAGTCATCTCTGCTCCTGGAGACCATATATAGCTTGTAATGAGAAATAAAGGTATGAGGATTTGCCCACTTAGCAGATGCACAAATAGAATCCATGGGCAACCTAGATTGGAAGGCTACAGAGGTGGGCAAAACCCTAGTAGAATGACCTTTCGGTTTGATAGGCAACTCTGTTTCTCAATTGATAAAATGAAAGTAATAATGTGAGACAACCACCTGGATAAGGTCACTTCAGAAAATGGGAGACCTTGTTTGCCTAGAGCGTAGGACAGGAACAGTTGGTCCTACTTCCTTATTTCCTTAGTCCTATGCAAGTAAAAACGCAATTGTCTATGAATGTCCAATTGGTGTAATTTGTATTCTGCCTTGTTGGTGTGGTTAGGGAAAAACACAGGAAGGTCTATAGATTGGTTTAAATTATTTTCTGAGCAGACTTTCGGAAAGAACAAAGGATTAGTCCTCAGTGCAACCCTGTTCTTAAGAAAAACCAAATATGAAGGATGAACAAACAGCACCTGAAGTTCAGAGACATGTCTGGCCGAAGTAATAGCTACCAAAGAGTGTTTTCCAAGATAGAAACTTAATGGAGCAAGACGCTGCAGGTTCAAAAGGGGGCATAATTAAGGAGGTTAGTACCAAATTAAGGTCCCACAGAGGAGGGGGATCTCTCACTGGAGGTCTAAGGAGAGTAGTCCTTCTTAAAAAGGCTTTACAGAGCTTATGAGACAATGTTTGAATTAGACAACCCAACATGAAAGTTAAAAATGGCCGCCAATTGAACCCTGATTGTAGCAGAAGCGAACCCAGAATGAAAAAGTTGTGCTAGGAATTCCAAAATTTCATGGACTGGGGCTGAAAAGGGATCGAAGTTCCTAGTCTCTGCCCAACAAGAAAAACCTTTCAATTTGCTAGCATAAGTTTTTCTAGTTGTGGACTTGTGAGAGGAGACCATCTCACGTACGACTGGGGAAATGCTGGGAAGCCTGGCTAAGGTTGGAAGTGGGGCAACCAAGCTGTGAGAAGCTGTGAGCTGGAATGTTTGGAGGGATTGCAGCCCACCTGACTGATGAATGAGTAGGTCTGGAATTGGATCCAGAGTCCAGGGCTGATCGAGAAGGTAATGGTGCAGGAAGGGAAACCATATCTGTCGAGGCCAGTAGGGGGCAATGAGGATCATTTTGCAGCCCAACGATATTGCTTTCTGTATGAGTTTTGGAATCCGGGGAAAGGAATAAAGAAGTCCCTGAGGCCAATCGTGGACTAGAGCGTCTCTGAGTGAGTGACCTGGAAGCGGAAGAAGGGAGAAGTAGTTGCTGCATTTGCTGTTGAAGGGGGTGGCAAAAAGATTGCAGCAAGGCTGTCCCCATTTGCGGAAGATCAGATCCATAACTACCTGATTCAGAGACCACTCGTGAGGCATGTGAATAGCTCTGCTGAGCCTGTCCGCTATGACGTTGGACCTCCCAGGGATGTGCGTCGCAATCAGAAACCGTTGGGAGGAAACTGCCCACTGCCAGAGTCTGAGTGCTTCTCGACATAGGGGGTAGGACCTGGTTCCGCCCTGTTTGTTGATGTACCACACCACTGACATGTCCTTTTGAATTGCAATGGTCCCAGAAGGGAGAGAGTCCTGAAGAGCTTGCAACGCTAGGAGCATGGCTCTCATTTCTAGGACGTTTATATGCAAATGGTACTCATGTGGCTGCCAAGTGCCTTGGACTGTCCTGCCCTGATAATGCCCCCCACCCTATCAGGGAGGCGTCTGTGGTCACTGTGGCAACCAGAGGGGGCTGAATGAAAGGTCTTCCCTGAGTCACTACTGGGGAAACCATCCACCAGGAAAGGTGCCTTTTGCATTCTTCTGTAATCATGATCATGTGAGACATGGGCAGTTGTTGGAAAGACCACTGTGTGAACAGAAGCCACTGAAGGATCCTCATGTGAAAGCGGGCTAGTGGGATTAGAAGAACTTCCGCTGCCATGGAACCCAGAGTTTGAAGGAAGAACCTGACTTGGATTCTTTTGCTCTGCATTAGAATTTGTACTTGCTGGCGAACTGCAGACACCCTTTCTGGCGGTAGCCTTGCGGATATGTTCCTTGCGTCTAAGTCTGCTCCTATATAGGCGATAGATTGAAAGGGCAACAACGCAAATTTTTCGAAGTTCATTGTAATGCCTAGCTGGGAGCAGACTAATTGTGTAGTCCCTGGCTTGCAGAAGTTGATGCCTGGTAGTAGCAGTGAGGAGCCAGTCTAGATATGGAAACACCTGGAATCCTCAACGTCTCAGGTGAGCCGTGACCACTGCCATACATTTGGTGAACACCCTGGGGGCTGTGGTGAGACCAAGGGGCAAAGCTCGGAACTGGTAATGACTGGCTCCCAGCCAGAAGGGAAGAAAACTCCTGGAGCGCCTGTCCATTTTGATATGGTAGTATGCATCCTGAAGATCTATGGAGCACATCCAATTGTCCTGACCCAGAAAGGGTAGAATGGACTGTAGTGTGACCATCCAAAACTCTGTTCTTTGAACAGACCGGTTAAGTCTGCTGAGATCCAGAATCGGTCTCCAGTCCCATCTTTTCTGGTACCAAAAAGAACCTTGAGTAAGTTCCGGATCCATGTTGGTCTGCCGGGACTTCCTGGATGACTTTTTCTAGCAGTCTTGAAACTTCTATAACTGCTTGGTCCCTCAGATTGGGTGGAACATCTGGAAGGGATTTGCTTGGCGGTAAGGTGGGTTGAGAGAAGGGAATCTTGTAACCTCTGGATATAATGGACCGTACCCATTTGTCTTGTGTTAAATTTTGCCAGGCTTTTGGGTACAGTGAAAGTCTTCCCCCGACTGCCTCCAGAGGCGGGCAGCTGGGCAACCCTTCCGGGATGCTAAAAGGGCTTCCAGAGAAAGATTCTCTGTCGCCCTGGTTCTGCGGACCCCCTCTGCCACGAGGGTGGCATCTGTTGTTGTTTCCCCCTCTGCCCCTGGAGGAAAAAATCGCTACCTGCGTCAGGCGAGGCTCCCTGGGATTTTCAGAATCACATTTTACCACTCTTCTGACCCTTGGGGTACGGTCTGGAAGGAGTGGAAAAACTGACTCCCACAGCAGAGAGTCTTGCCTTCTTGCTCACACCTAGTCAAAGTGTCTTTCACCTGTGGTCCAAAAAGAAAGGAACCGTCAAAGGGGGTGTTGGTGAATGACGCTCTAAAGGGTTCCGCAAAATTACACAGCCGCATCCATGCATGTCTCCTAATGGCCACATCCATACCTGCGGCTCTACTCGCACCATCGGCTGCATAAGAAATGAGCCTCATGGAGGAGTTGACTACAGAATTAAGCGTCGCCATCTGGGAAGCCACTTTAGCTTGAGCACCCTCAGCTGATGGATCTTGAAGGGCATCTCTGAGCTCTTTAAGGAGATCCCTCTGAAGCCGGGTAAAATGGCATAAGTAGTTCAGTGACCTTATAGAAAAGGTCGCTGAAGCAAACATTCACTTCCCGTATCTGTCCATGGTCCTAGACTCCTTGTTAGGAGGATGGACAAAGAGGTTTCCGCTAACTCTCTTTTGGGGGTTGCTGCTACCACCATGGCATCAACAGGAACACCTTTGGTAAGAAACTGCTTATCATGGGGTGCTGTGATGAACATTCCAGGTCTCCCCGGAGTTGGTTCCACTGTATCCGGGGCTGACCAAGCCTTTCGAGCCACCACTGACATAAGTGGATCGAAAGGTGGAGAAACCCAGGAGGTGGAAGGTTGGGAACTGAACGCATCCAGGAATACAGACATCCTCGGTAGGGGCTAGGGGATTCCAGTTCCCCCTCTGCTTAAGCATTTCTAGGAGATCCGAAAAGGAAACATCTTCAGAGGAGGATCTAGGGGACCCTTCCGAATCATCTAAGTCTGCATCAGAAGCGACAGACTCAGGGGAGTCCATGTGCTTCTTCTTGCACTTCTTACGAGGGGGCTCCTCTGAATGATCAGGGGATGCCTCGGAAGAAGAGGAAACACCCAATGGGGTGCCCTGGAGCGCCGGTTCCCCACGCTTGGGGTCTGGAGGAGGAGCAGAGGTTGGCACAGGCACTACAGGGGACGGAGCCAATGAGGCCGATAGTGGAGCTGACTCAGTGGCCAGCACACTCCTCAAGACATCAAAGGCATCCCTGCTACGATGCAGAGAAGGCTCCGGTTCAGAGGAAATTGGAATCCTTCTCCGCACAGAGGGAGACGGCTCCGAGCCCGATGTAGGAGCAGAGCTCACCTGCGCCGAAGCTCCGATATCGAGAACAGGGTCGGACAAGGGTCCGATGCCACTCGCCCCCTCGGAGCCGACGAGGGAGCCCCGGCACCCAGATCCCTCGAAAGACTCCACCATCGTGGGAATCTGAGTTGACGACGGAACCGAAGGAGATGAAGTTATCGGAGCCGACGGTTCCACTACTCGAACCCCAACGAACTCCGACTCCGAGCTCAATGGAGTCAGAGGAGGAACACTGATAGAAGTGGACGGAGCCGACACCTGTTGATGAGGGCTGGACAACATCTTGGCAAGTGCCTGCGACTTTGGCAACCTACTGACCACTCTCCACGTCGTGATCCGACAGCCTAGAGGACCAAGAGGAGTGAGAAGATCTGTGACTGCACTCGCTCTGAAGCAGGGGAGACAGAGGAGCCGAATGTATCTATTCCAAAGAAGGGGACCTCAGCCTCTTGTGGCTCCACAAAGGCTCCGAAGTTTCTGATTGAGCCGATGGGGGGATAGTCTTATCGGTTCCAGCCAGAACCGAAGTCGCAGGCAGAGTCTGAACCAAAGACGGCTCTGAACTTGGAGCCAACAATTTGGTAAATTTAGGGGATTTCACAGGCTGAGTCTTGGCCTGTGAATCTTGGGGCTTTAAAAGACCCCTAAGAATAAGCTTATTCTTACACTCCTGCAGAACTCTTGGACTAAATGCATGGCAGATAGAACAAGAGTCCTGCAGGTGCACTGCGCCTAAACAATTGACGCAAGAAGTGTGCCCATCTGTCAGAGACATTTTCTGATAGCACGAGTCACACTTTTTGAATCCAGACACTTTGGATTCTTTTGACATCCTGTAACAAGAAATACAACAATAGCTAACAAATCAAATACAGTCTACAGAAACACAGTATACCAACAGACTAAAGCTAAAGTTTTTTTTGTTTTTTTTTTTTAAATAGGAAAGCCTCTAACTCAAACAGCTAGCCTATAAAAAAAATAGGAAAGCCTCCACCCCAAACGGCTAACCTGACAAGAAAGTGGGGGGAGGGGGAGAACTCTCCAAGTTGAACGAGTTTGATAAGGAAGGGAAGGAAGCTACAAATACACACTAACACAACCAAAAATAAGACTAAAAGTTAACAATAACACCTATAGAAAAAGACTAATTTTTAGCAAAAAGTTCTATAAAGAAGCGTTATACAAGCCTGAGTCAGAAAAACGGCACCTCGCAGCTGAAGCAGCAAACGAGATCTGGGTAGCTATCGCTAGGCATCGTGGGATAAGGGGTAGCCTCGAGCCAGTAAACAGCTCTCGAGCTGTAGAAGATGGCCGAGTCGGAGCAGAGGATCAGCTCCAATCCCAACCAGCAAGAATGAAGGCAAGATAGACAACTTAACATGCAATGTTTAATTTTCTGAAGTTTCTTTTTCGGTGTGACATCTGACTAAAAGCAGTGACTCATTTCCCTGATGTACCTCAATTAGGCATGTACCTCAATTAGTTTGCCTAGGACCTCTTCCCTAACCAGGATCTGAGGAACACCATCTTGCCTACCCCTCGCCCAAGTATGGCAATTCATGGTTCACCTCTAACTGCTGAATCCTCAGTCATCTTCGACGCCATACCTGCCTCCAGTGGGGTCTTGGTAGAGGGCATCTGAAGAAGATTCGGATGTACTGTAGGTTATGAAACCTCAGCAGGTGCATTGCACTAAGAAAGGGCTGACTCAGGCTCTGGCCTACGGCCTTTTAAGCTTTTTCTTAAAGGAGAACAGCAACCAAAAGCTGGAAAAAAAGTTAATTTCATCATAACTCAACGTTTCCTTCATTTTAGCACCAGACTATATACATTTTTAAATATTTTTGTGTTATACTACAGTCTGCCACATGAAGTCCAGACTCTTGATACGATTTTGATTTTTTAGTCCACCTTTTGGTAGACCACGATGCAGTGCATGACTCAAAGATTGCATCACACAGGCGGCTAACCTGCAAAGCTCTTGACTCTACATTTATTTTAAGTCAACACCTATGTGGTGTGGAATGTCACACCTTTAGCAGGGTATACACATATTACATTCCAGAGCATTTTCCGAAACATAAAATTAACTAGCATAAGATAAACAAATGTAAATATTTTGTGAACAATAAAGAACTACTAAAACTGTATAAATAGCAATGTTAGCAGTAAGAAGTATACTTCACAGTGATAATAGTCGGTGTATAGTCTTTTCCATAAATACTATCATATACTAAAATGCACCCAAAGCATAAATTACATTTTTGGCAAACTTTCACAAATTTTCATATCTTGAAAACCATACAACCTAGACATACATTGTTAGAAGATTTTTGTTAACCAGACATAAGCTTCTGCATGCCAACAAAAAATGTCTCTAAGTGCATGTTTACTGAGATATTTACAGAAATGCAAAACATGTTTAATTGTATAATTTACAAAACAAATACTGGATATCTCTTAAGATGTGCAGCTTGTAGTGCAAATATCAAAGTCGTGTTTTCTTCATCATCATCTAAGGTTTCACTTAATGTCATGCAACAATTTGTAGGTCACTTTTTAACTTGAGTACACATGTAAATATTGATATTTTCATAATTACTAGCAAACTAGCAATATTTCCAGTATGGTGTGATGTAAACCACCACTGACAAGTGAATTGTCCTGTGTTTCGAACCATATACCTTAACATGTAGGACTCAGTTATGAAAACATAAATAAGTAGTAGTAAACAAAGATTAATTTCTTCACTGCAAGACACTCTAGACTAGTAATCTTGATGTCACTGTTAATTCCTCGCCCTTTCTAATATTGCCTATTATTACCCGGTAAAGTCACTTAGACCCTAAAAAGTTCTGGATGCCATTATGCTTTACGAGTGTGAACTGAATTATACAAAGGTTTACAACTCCTCTACTTTGGCATTCGGGGCTACAGAAAAATTATCCTACGGGTTTAAATATTGTTTCTTGTGTATCGATAACAATCTCTGTTTTGCCTTTTATGTCAACTTCAAAAACAGGCTAATTTCATTTCACAATTCACCCTTTCTAGTCTAACTAATTTAACCCATCCCTGCCCTCCCCCCACAACATCATCCTTATGCCTAACCTTACCCCTCCCACACCTCTCTTCCACCTATCCTATAAAGTACAGTTTTGTACCTACCATAAATGTAGATGTCCGAACTGGATAGCATCTGCAGTCATAACAACTGGGTTGTCCTGTCGTCAGGCAGCCCTTCAGTACAAAGTCCGGGTCCGGCTTGCTGATGTCGCACTTCACCCGACGTCATCTCTGTTGGTCTTCGGGTATAAAAGCATCAGCCGACGCCATTTTCCTCAGTGTTTCTTGCCCCAGATGCCAGTTGCCCTCATGGAAGGCTAAAATTTGGATAAATGCCAATGTTTCCAAAAAGATAGAAGGTAAACACAAAAGGTAAGCATGTATGTACATATATACAAACAAATACACCATAAGAGACTCCCCACTAGCTAGCTATTAGGAGGGTAAACACCCTAGGAGTACCACAGAGGGAAGGAGGAGGGTAATCCTGACTGCAGATGCTATCCAGTTCGGACATCTACATTTATGGTAGGTACAAAACTGTACTATGTCCTTCATGGATGCATCTGCAGTGGAGGATAAAACTAGATTATGGTGTGTTTAGGATCCCTTGCAGTACAGCAGTGGCAAACCCTGCTCGGGATCTGGAATATAGAGGCAAATTATAATGCTTGGCAAATGTATGTCCAAGTAGCCTCAATAATGTCTTTGGTTGCCAAGGCTGTGGTAGTGGCTGTTGCCCTTGTAGAATGAGGTCTTATGTTCTGTGGAATTGGTTTTCCATGGAAGAATCGTATGCAATTTCCTATCCATTTGGAGATTGTCTGTTTGGAAATAGCTTTTCCTTCCCTTCCTGTTGCATAGGCTACAAAAAGTTGGTCAGTCTTTCTGCTACTTTTAGTTCTGTCCAAATAGTAGCGTAGCTGTCTATGTACATCAAAGGTATGCAATATTCTTTCCCCTCTGTTTTGTGGGTTGGGAAAGAAGGTAGGTAGGTGGATTGCCTGGTTTAAAGACACTCTGGATACCACCTTAGGCATAAATGTAGGATTAGTTCTCATAGACACACTATCTTGGTGGAAGATTAGGAAGGGTTGCACTGCCATTAAGGCCTGTAGTTCTGAAACCCTCCTTGCTGAAGTAATTGCCAGTAGGAAAGCAGTTTTCCATGACAGGTGTTGTAGGTCTGCTGTTGCTGCTGGTTCAAAAATTTTCTAGCACAAAGTTTAGGTCCCAAGCTGGTAATGGTGGTTTCCTTTGAGGTTTTACATTCTTGATTCCTCTGAGGAACTGCCTGAGCTGTATTCTGCTGAAATAGCTGATGCATGTATCTTGATGGAGGAGTAGGACAGGCCTGAATGAAGAAGTTCGCTAGGTACTCCCAGAATGTTAGCATATCTATGTTTGACACATCTCTTCCTCTTTCAGTACTCCAAATGACAAACCTTTTCCATTTTCCAGCATAGTTTCTTCTTGTTGAAGGTCTGCGTGCTTCAAGAATAATGTCTCTAACTCTTTGGGAAAGTTCTGGATTAGCTGCTGCTATGTGATGTCCCATGCAGTTGGATGTATGATGCTGTAGTTGTTCTGAGTTAACAAAGGCATCAGGGTATTGGCCACATATTGTTCGAGACATGCTCCACAGCAGTGGGTAGCAGTGTTGTCTTGGCCAGTTTGGAGCTATCAGGATTATCCTTGGGCGTTCTTCCTTGATTTTTAGTAATACCTTGTGTATCAAGGGAAGAGGTGGGAATGCATATGCTGTTAGGCCTTTCCAGCTGAAGGAGGGCGAATCCACTTTCCATGCTAGTGCGTGGAATGTCCTTGTGCAGAATTTTTGAGCTGGTGATTGGTAGGTGATGCAAATAGATCTATCTGAGGCATTCCCCATTTCTTTGAGATGGTCTTGAAGATGTCCGGGTGCAGCTTCCATTCGTAGGCATCGATGTGGTTCTGCTTAATATGTCTGCTAGAGTATTCTCCTTTCCGGTACAAATATTGCCTGTAACTGGATGTTGTAGCTGAGTGCCAGGGTCCACAGCTCCAAAGTCATTCTGCATAGAGGGTATGAATGAGTGCCTCCCTGTTTGTTGATGTACCACATGACTGTGGTGTTGTCTGTCTTATCAACTGGCCCTCTGAGAAATGGTCTGAACTTTTGGATTGCCAGTTTTACTGCCAGCATTTCTTTTAGGTTGATGTGCAGGTGAAGTTGATCCTGTGTCCACAATCCTTGCTTTGTCCAGCATGTGGGCCCCATCCTAGGTCTGAAGCGTCTGTTGTGATGGTCTGGCTTGCTTGACATCTGGGAAAAGGGTAGCCCTGGTTTGACTGGCATGCCTGAGCCCACCATAGGAACTCCTGTTTTAAGCATGGAATTAATGGGATTTCTGTTTCTAGGCTGTGTCTGTGTTGGGACCATAAATTCTTTAGGTACCACTGTAGTTTTCTCATATGTAGTCTGGCAAATGGAACCAAGATTATGCATGATGCCATGAAGCCCAAGGCCTGCAGTACTTTTCTTGCTGTTAACTTGTTCAGTTTTGTTAGTGCCAAGAAGTAAAGAGGGAGTTCTTTTGTTTTTCTGTAGTTAGGAATGCCATCTGTTTTACTGTGTAAGTCCTTGTTTGGGATGGTATCAGCCTTGACTTTTGTAGACTGACTGTATCCCAGTGCTTGCTGTAAATCTGTTGTCAGCTTGCTTTTGTTGTGCAGGCAGTCGTCTAGGTATGGGTAAAATTTGAATTCCGTTACTGATGCCAGGCATTTTGTGAATACTCTGGGCGCAGTAGATAAGCCAAAGGGCAATGCTGAGAATTGATAGTGCTCTGATCCTGCAAGAAATCTGAGGTATCTTCTGCAGATTGTTACCAGCCAACACTCCTTGCCCAGCATGGAAGAAGTTGCTGTAGGGTCAGCATTTTGAATTTTGGGACAATGATGTATGTATTTAATTGGTCTCCAACTTTTTCCTTTCTTGGAACTAGGAATAGTCTGAGTAGAATTTCCACAGCTCTCATGTTTGCTAACTGCATTATCTGTTGTAGAGCCTCATTTTTTGATTTGGAGGTAGATTTGGCATTCCTCTTTTGACTGGTAAAGTGTGGAAGTGGAACCGGTAACCTTGATCTATGGTTTGTAAAATCCACTTGTCTTTTGTTATATAGTGCCAGTTCTTTGAAAATAAGGTTAATATTTGTTCCCTGGTAGGCGGATTTAGGGTTAAGTCACTGTGGTTGAGTTGATGTAGTGGCAGAGGTTGTGTCTGTGCCTCCCTCTGTAGGCACCTCCCTGGATTGGTTTCTGCCTCTGGAGCGTCTATTCCTGCCCTTTGAGATCTTGTGGAGTCAGGAAAGGACCAATTTTGGCAGGCCAGTTCCTGCTAAACCTTGGGGGCTGAACCTGCAAGAAATCTTTAACCGTTTGAATAGATTTTGCCTTTTCTTCCATTTTCTTCATAACCTGCTGGGCAGGTGTACCAAACAAACTTGTCTTATCCATAGGAGCATCTAGCAACTTAGCTTTAACATGATCCGGTGAAACTTGCTCCTTTAGCCATGCATGCCTTCTTATCACTGTGCCAGTCATGGCTGATCTAAATGAAGCCTCCAGTGCATCATAGCCACATTTTAAGGAATGGTTACTAACCTGTTGTATGTTATTTACCATTTCTAATACATATTTCTTATCAATAGATTCATCAGTGGTTAGTTTTTTAGTCAACTGATCAAGCATAAACTCTTGGTATTGTATCATGTGAAACTGACAATTTAAAGCTCTAGCTGAGAGAGTAGCTGAAGTGTAGACCTTTTGCCCCATCTGTTTCTGAAGGAATAGGGTTTTTTGCTATTCATGGACTACTACTTGGGACCCTGTGATGAGTGTCTGGCACCCTGTAAAATCTGTCTGGTTTGGCAGGGGTTAGACATCACTGAAAGCATCATCCACCACAGAGAACAGGAGGTATAGCTAAGGGCCTGTGCTGTGGAAGGTGCAGAAAGGTTTTTCTGGAGTCTGAAAAATCCTGTTGCTGCCATTAAGGAGAATTCTTCTGGTGGGGAAGCAGCTGGAATGGATTCTTCAGCATCAGAGTTTTCAAAATTGGAAAAAGGAGCCTCTGGCTGATCAGTTATGTCTGATTCATCGGCAGACTCATCAGAGGACACTGGCTCAGGGGCTCTGCCCTAGGTCTCTTCTCTGGGGCTGAGAGGCCCTGTCTGGGTGAGATTGAGATCCTCTAATTAATGAAATTAAATCTTCTGCCAGAGTAAGCATTTGAGAACTAGAGGATGGCCTGGTTGTAGGGGTTTAACAGGCACTGTTTTAGTAGTCTTTGCTGCTTTAGCCCTGGCGAAGGCCTTAATGGACATGGCTGCTGGAGGGTAGAGACATCCAAGGGAATGGTGTCTGATAAGTCAGTGGCAACCACCGTAGTGGATAAAATTTCTGAGGCCGTTTCAAGAGTGGTAGCAGGGGCCTCAGATGTAGAGATAGATTCAGCTGTACTTTGATCAGTTTTCTGGGTTTCAGCGAAACCGAGACCACTTTCTGATTTTAACCATGGTTTCGCCCAAAACCGAGACCGTGTGTGTCGGCCAAACGAGGACCCGCTGTGTCATTATCTTTTTTGGCAGATTGGGTTGTCGGAGGGATCCGGCATAATGCGCCAAAATCAGAACCGAAAAACTGTTCAGCAAACTCCGACCGGCGCCTAAGCGTTAAATCGGTTGAGCACTAAGCGTTGACGTAGTTGAGCAGGCCTAACAGGCTGCTATGGGCTGGGCCTAAACAAGGCAGACAATAAGAGTGGAAATCTTTATGAGGTATTTGTTTCCCACAGGTTAAACAATTATTAACTTTTTCTGACATCGGCTGAGGCAAGAAAGAGTCCAGCTTTAGAAGTCTTTAATCTCTGGATCCGACCGACCGGCACTTGCGAACAGCTTCTGCTTGGCAACCTGAGAAAGACTGAGGAAAATGGCGTCGGCTGATGCTTTTATACCAAGACCAACAGAGATGGCGTCGGGTGAAGTGCGACATCAGCGAAGCGGACCGGACTTTGGAATCCGGCCGACTGAAGGGCTGCCTGACGACAGGACAACCCAGTTGTTATGACTGCAGATGCATCCATGAAGGACATCCTATATTTCCTGCAGTCATACCTTACCCTCTTAACTAATCTGCCTCCCCACCCATTCTAAGTAGGGCCATATAGTGTTATCACATTACATCCAACCACCATTATGTCCCTCACTACTTTTTCTATGCTCTCACTTCTTTCACTTACGCTCTCTGGCCTAATAATAATCACAACCTTCCAGATACCAAACATACCTCCTACAATCACCTGTGCAACCACCACACAACCCACATTAACCAAGTTACTCAAACATCCACCCTAGCTTATTCACAGTTCTATCTGTACTATCCAAAGTAAAAATTCTACATCTCCACAGACACCCCCATTATCACACCATCAGCAGCAACTATACCATTTTCAAAAAAAAAAACTAAGTATAGCTCTCACAATTTGGCAAAGCATTACATCCCTGTGTGGTGATGTACATCCCAACCAAGGTCCAACTCTCCCCAGCCCTAGCAAACTTGGCAAATCTCTCTTGCTGTCAACCATAAATCTCCAAAGCCTTAGAAACAAGATACATGAACTTCAGGCATGGATTTCACTAAACACCCCTGATATTATAGCTGCTACTGAAACCTGGTTGAAATCATATGTAAAAGACACTGAGTTTCTTCCCCCAGGCTACTCATGCTTGACAGACGATCGGCCAAAAAAGAGAGGAGTAGCAGCAATACTCTTCCCTAGCATATATACATCAATTCCCTACTCAAAACCAACACCCAGCTTCTCCCCAGCTGAAGTACTCATCTCTATATTAAAACTTAGCAACCACAAACATCTGCATAATTGCTCTGTATATTCCTACAAGAAACATACCAATATTAGAAAACATACTTGCCTGGACTTCACAAAACATAGATAATGAAACCATCATCTTAGGTGATGTAAACATTGATTGGCTAGACATTGCCCACATCAATCCCTCAAAAAACATAAACCTTTACACCTTCTCCCAACTAATTGAAGACATCACCAGACCCCACAAAAATAACATTTGAGGCTCCACAATAGACTGGATATTAGTGTCCCATCCTAACAATATCATCACTGCAGACATACTACCAAATACCATTAGTGGCCACCACCAAGCATATATCCTACAAAAAAATACCCCAACCCCATGGCAACACCAATACAAACCAACCAAAAATTTGACGAACTTTCAGCCATCCATATTTAATGAAACCTTAGCTAAAGTAAACTAGGAACCCCTCAAATCCCTGCCACTTAACGAGGCTGCTGAGTTCTTTAACTCAACATTCCTAGACATCCTAAATAGGCAAGCATTCACCCGCCAAAAATGAATAAAACATAACCATTAGAGCTGGCTCTCAAAATCCACCAAAGTCATGTCCACAAGGGATAAAATCTGGAAATCATGACAGAAAAACAAAGATCCTAAAACTCCAAAATAATATAAACAACTCCGTAACCAGGCAAAACGTCTAATAACCAATGATAGAAAGTCCACTGCCTACACCTACAAAGCCAACAAAAATAATCCCAAAAAAATGTTGGTCCTCCATCAGCCATCTATTACATCCAGGTTCTCAAAGCAACCCATCCCCTGACCCACACAAAACATCTACCGAACTTGACACCCTCTTAAATTCCTACTTCAATGACACCATAGCTGGCCTAACCACCACCTTTCCTATGGTTAACACCACCACCACTAAGACAGCTAATGACCAAACCATCCCAGAAAACAATCCTACACACAACTGTAACCCAACATTCTCCCCCATAACCCATTGTCACAATAAAAATTTTTTTACTTGAGCTTAAACCCTGTACTCTAGTCACTAGTCCCTGACAATTTACCCCCACACATCCTGCAGCTAGCTGAAAACTCTATAGCTTATCCCAACAGCACACACATTAACAGATCAATTAAAAAGTCCCTTGTCCCAGACATCTGGAAAAAAGAATTCATTCTCCCCTTACACAAAGGCGGCACCCAACACGGACACCACAAACTTTAGACCCACAGCTATTCTCTCACCCCTCTCTAAAATACTGGAAAAATGCATCTATGCCCAACTCCTCAACCACCTGCTTGAAAATCAAATTCTGTCACCCACTCAGCATGGTTTCACACCAGGGCTCAGCACCACTACAGCCCTGCTCTCCTTCCTTGATACAGTTAACCGGGCACAGGATTCTGGTAAAATAATCGCTTCTCTTTTCCTTGACATCTTCAAAGCTTTTGATACCATTTCCCACACTATTCACCTCTGTAAACTATCTGCCCTCCACATTTTCCCACCTACCCTCCAGTGGTTCAATAGCTATCTCTCCAATAGGCAGCAATCCACCAAATGGCAACAGTCTTGCTCTCCCTTCCTCAATACTTCCACAGGGATACTCCAAGGCTCCATACTTGGTCCTGTCTTATTTAGCATCTTTATTAGCAACTTTTACATGACTCTCCCACAATGCTCAGTAATCCAGTATGCTGACGACTCTACAATAATATGCACTGCAAACTCCAGCTCTGAACTCCAGCAGATGACACAAAATGCCCTCACCTCTACTGAATCTTCGATGCTTAACAATCATCTTGCCCTACATCCAAAAAAAAACTAAACTAGTAATTTTTACCCCTAAGAAAACCACTCCCCTAGATAAACTCTTCAGTATCCAAGCCCAAGACAATACCACTATAGAAAGTTGTCCCACACACTAAATTACTAGGCATTATTAGACAAAAACCTAAACTTTGACCTACACAAACAGTAACATCAAAAAAACTCACCAAAAGCTCGGTATGCTGTACAGGCACCAACACTTTCTTAGCCTCTCTACTAGACAAACCTTTGCAACTACATTTTTATTACCCTCTCTCCTTTATGGTGCCCCTCTTCTCAACAATATCCAAAATTCTACAAAATCCAAACTTGATGTGTGTTACAACAGAGTAGGCAAATTTGCCAACAAGATCAAATTCTCATCCCACCACTGTAACTCACTGAAACAATCAGGCTGGTTGGGACTCCCCCGCCCCCACCCACCATCTCTCATTCACCCAGCTAACTACAGCACACAAAATAATCTGCAGACCCACAGACTGTCCTGCTCTCTCAACTCTACTTGTCAAATACCAATCCAGCAGGCAACTAAGATCTGAAAGCCATCTACTTCTAAAAGTAGAAAAACCCACCTTACCGGCTGGTCAACTGCTCTACTCCTTCACTGTCACCAAACTACGGAACGCGCTTCCTCCACCTCCTATAAGAAACACAGGCACCACCATCTTCAAACAAACACTGAAAAATCATCTCAACTCTTCCTGGCTCTGTACCTGCTTCTATAACCCAACATCTTCCTTCCCCTTATATTATAACTAAATTCCTATGCTTTGTACTACTAGTGACTGATGATACTTTCTCCATATTTATTATTTATTTCTTTCATCACTTGTTGATACTGGCAAAATAATACTGATTAATTTATCTCCGTTTTTACTACTCTGAATTCATATGGCAACCAACTAAATTCCTGCTTTTATGTATATACTCTGTATATGTTAAGGTAATCAAACCAACTAAATTCCTGATATGTATATATTCTGTATATATTACTGTAACCACTACGTGTAAGACTGTTTCTACTTCTGTACCAATTAATGTTGAATTTGTTTTCTGCATCTATGTTCTTGTCGGAGCTTTTCTCCCCGGGCCTCCACCGAAAATGGGATCGTTTAGGCCCAGTGGATTTTACCGGTAAACAAATGCAATAACTAACTAAATAAAACTTATTTTGTTATACCCTAGTTGTAGTCCTTCAACTCATCTCCCCTCACCCTACACACTCCCCTTTCCAAACTGTCAAAGTGCTTAAGATAATCTGAACTCTTTGCTGCTGTGATTACTAACTCACAGCAGGAGGCTAATTGCATGCACTATTGCTTTGGTAACTAACAATACTACTGCCAGAAGGACAATATTCTGTGTTGCACCACACACACGGCTATAGACACCTCTCTTTTTGTACTAGTTTTCTCCATACTCCTTTCCACTTTAACACATTCTTTTGCACATCTCTTGACTTCTTATTCAAGAATTACTGAAAAGCACAAATTAAAATAATGATGTGACAAAGGTCCAAAATAAAGAATAAATTTGAAATATTTTCAAAACTGTAATTCATTTCAAAAATTCACAGGTTTTGCATCATTATGCTTTGTCTGTACTATAACTGTACTTTCTGACATCACTGCCTGCGTGATCCTCAGCAATTTACCAGAAAAAGTGGTAAAATTGCAAAGTCACATACATTCAGCAAAATCAGAGATATGTGAGAAGTATGGGCTTGAGCAGTTTACCTATTTTTGCTTTCGTTTGGTGGGATAGGTTCATAGGTTCATACTAGGCTATCTGCCCTAGGGCATTTATAAGCCTAGCCAGAGTGTGTTTGGCTTTCGCCACCCATTTTAAATTAATTTTGCTACGCCCTTTTTCGAGGTTAGTATACTGTGCCTCTGTCTAACAGACACAGAAGTGATACCGGGGGAAAACCTACGATCTCCCATCCATTCATCAAGATTCCTCTTGGAGAGTCAATGAGGGACTCTGCCTAACCTGGACTGGGATTTTATTCGAGTGAAGGGAGCCTCTGTGTTATGAATCTGTCCCTCCAGCATGTCCTATTTATTTCAGTGCTGAGGTTCAAGTCTCTCGAGCTCGTAGCTCGATGGGATTTGGATTTTCTGAGGTGCATCATGTCCATTAATTCCGGTTGGACATGGCTTTATACGTCAGGCACAGATCGCCTCTCAGCAGGCGGTATGCCACTGAGTAGAGCTGGAGTTTCTTTAACCGGGCAGCATATGGCATCTGTTTGAGCCCTTTGATCCTCTTGGTGAGGTACTTTTGGGGTCTTTCCAGTTGCTGCAGGTGTCTGGTAAGGTACATCCCAAAAGGGGCATTGTACTCAATTATGGGCCTGATGAGGGGTGAGTAAAGAGGCACGATGACCTCCCCTGATCTAGATGCGAATCCCTTCATGATTAGGTGGGCTATATAAAATGTTTTTCTAACCACTTTGGCCACGTGGTTGTCAAATGAGAGATTGCCATCAACTTGGGTCCCCAGGTCCCTAATTACTTCTTCTGTACTTAATGGATTACCAACTATGTGGTAATTTGTGGGCACTTTGTTTTTGCCAAAGGGGATGACTACACTTTTTGGCGTTTAGCTTGAGGCCATGGCTCTGGCACCGGTTGTCTGTTTCTATGAGGCCCTTTTGGAGGATGCTTGTCGGCTGGAGAGTCTATTATGGTGCCCAGTTTGCAGTCATCTGCGAACTTGGTCAGCCACAGTCCTTCCGTGTTGGCCTGTACCTCTGAGAAATATATACCGAACGAGAGGTCCCAGGACTGAGCCTTGTGGGACGCCACTTGTAACTGGTTTGGAGTCTGACATGGCTCCAGCAATTCTAACCAAGTGGGTTCTGTCCTTGAGCCAGTTTGCAACCCATCTAGTGATATAGGGGTTTATATTTAAGCTGGTGAGCTCATCTATAATGCCCGAGAGGGGTATTGTATCGAAGGCTTTTGCGAGGTCCAGGTAGGCTGTGTGGACCACCTTCCCCTCGTCAATGGCCTTGGTGACTGTTTCAAAGAAATCGACCAGGTTTAAGAGGCAGGATCTGCCCTTAAAGCCGAACTGGGTAGGATCCAGTGTCTGTAGGTCCCCAATATCTTTATTTATGAGGTCCATGATGATCCTTTCCATAGCTTTGCAGACCAAACTAGTCAGGCTTATGGGGCGATAGTTTCCAGGATCCGTTGAGGCACCACCTTTGTGGAGAGGGACCACTGTTGCTGTACGCCACTCTTTGGGTACATATCCTGTAGTAAGGCTGAGATTGAACAGTAGTTTTAGGTTTGGGTTTAGCTCTTCTTGGAGTTCATGATGTAGGACGCAGCCCGGGACACCGTCTGGTCCCATTGATGCTGTGTTTTTTGCTTTGGAGAGGGAGGCTCTTACCTGAGCATCTGAAATGTCAGGGGGGCAAGCACTCTGCTGGGATAGATATTTGCCCTTTTGGTGGGGAGGGGGGGAGGAGTTTGCGCTGAACCTGTCAGCTAGGATGTTGGCAATGTCTGTGGGTTCGTGGATAGTCGGGCTGAATGAACTCCTTTTCAGTGGAGTCCTGGAAGAAAATTCTCCCAAATGTAGGTACATAACACAATTCTAACATACACAAGAACACACAACACATACACAATTAACAGAACTATGAATAGGTTTACTTTATTTATTTTACATTTGTTGACCAGGTGAGTCCAACTGGATACATGTCCATTTTCAGCGGAGTCCCGGGGAGAAAAACTCCACAGATTAAGAACAAATAACTATGAGATTTCTACATAGCAAGCAAGTACTCATAGGAAAACACATGATTTAACAAGATTCCATAGTTTTAAAGTTACAAACTACAATATTCACTGGCAGTCGCACGTTTTAACAAAATTCCATAGTTTAACTTAGAGTAAAGTAGTACTTAGAATGTACTGATTTCCACTAATAACACTGATTGAGACAAATAAGTAAAAGGGGGTTGGGAGTGGAGGTTAGGGTTAGTTTTTTGAGATGTGGTTGGGTTTAAAGTTGGAATATGTATAATTGCTGACTGTCGGTGCGGGTGTTCGCAGGCAAGGCACTATAAGGAGGAGTCACAACAATGAAAGAAACATTCAAATCAAAACAAGATATAAATACCAGAAATAAGCATAGGTCTCAACTTGCTAAGAGCCCAATGTGGAACACAAGCCATTGCAATATGTGACAAACAGTCAAAATGTGTAACACCCTATTTACGCACTGTGCGAAAAGCATACCTTGACCATGGCCTTTCATCCAAAATATACACGTGGACACACACACATACCCTTGTCATACTTCACAACTGCTCAGAATTTTGCAAAATGCCCAAATTTTTGCCTCTTATTTTTGGAATGTTCCTCAAATTATGCAGTTTTATGGTAAATCAGAGAGGAATTAAGAAAAAGGCACAACAGAGACATTGTTACACACAGATGGACAGCCTATTCCAGAGAATGGGAATTCTCAGAGATACAGGTCTCCCTAACATGTCCTATTTGTGTTGCAAGCAAAACTTTAAATCTTAGTTATTTTGCTGTTTAGTGGATGTACAAAAGATAAATCAGTGGGGGTCCACTTTTGTTTTGGGAGATGTTACAAGGGGTAGCTATTTTTTCATCTCAGTGTCTGTTATTTTAAAAGTGTATTAGTTCTGGTTTAAGCACTTGGGCTTCAGGCCAGTTATTTTACATTAAGAAGGTTTGTGGTCTGCACTACTGTGGGAGGGGAGGCTGGACTCCGCCCTTTTGAGCTGGGAATTTCTGGTTAAAGGCTTATAGTGCCGGCATATTTGAACTGTTTCTTACTGAAATTGGTGCGCCTTGTTTGCTGTAGCATAGACTAGATCTAGGACTGCTGAATCTAGCTTTGTTTGTATAACTTGAGCACTAATCCAGGCCTTCTTAAAAGTATTCAACTGTACTTATTACTGCTTGGCAGTAACCTGATTAATGTGTAGCTATCATTCTAAGCCTTTTAGTTTAAGCACTTGGGATTTAGACCAGTTGTTTTACATTAAGAAGGTTTGTGGTCTGCACTCTTGTGGGAGGAGAGGCTGGACTCTGCCCTTCTGAGCTGGGAATTTCTGGTTAGAGGCTTATAGTGCCTGCATATTTGAACTGTTTCTTACTGAAACTGGTGTGACTTGTTTGTTTTCGCATAAACTAGATTCAGGCCTGCTGAATCCAGCTTTGCTTGTATGACTTGAGAACTAATCCAGGCCTTCTTTTTGGAGAAAGTTCCCCTGCACCCCAGTGGCAGGAGTGTGCAGATAGAACTTGTCTGATTGAAGACTACAGGAACAGGGCTCAGTTTTGAGATTTTTTTACTGGTTAATTGGGTAATTTGTTTAAAAGCCTTTTCTGATTGCTCGTAGTCATCTAAAGCTGTGTTTGTAGTCGTTTAAAGCTGTTTTCGCCTTATCTTTTCAAAAAAAAAAAAAAAAAAAAAAAAAAACATTTTTCCTTGTTTCCCACCTTTCTAAGCTAGTATAGCCCAGTTTTCAGGTTAGTGCTGAATTCAGGGCTGTGTTACAAGTTTCTGAGTTGCCCATACCTTACTTGGATAGAAGGAGGTTTCTCTATTCACCTGTGAGAGGGAGCTTTGAGCAGCCATCTGTCCCTGGAGGAGTGGTTCCAGCCCAGAAGTTAGTAGTTTATAGGCCATTTTCGGCTAATTTCTATCTCTTTCATTTCCCTGCTGTAAAAACCATGTTTGCATGGTTTTGCAAGTCCGGGCAGTGCTGGTTAGCTAGGGCTAAATTATTCCTGGCTCCACCAAGTCTCCTCTTCAATTTTTCCCTTGAAAGTAGTCTAACTCTCAACCTAAGCACTTAAAAAGCATCCTGCAGTACAGCACTTGCTCAGACCGAATAGCAAGCACTAATATACCCCAACACTTGATCGCACAGCAGGGCAAGGCTCATTATTCACCCCTCACCAACCAAGCGACTAAGCAGCTCACCCTACTATTCAGGCATGACCAAAGGGCAATTTCAGGTATACTCTCCAGTCCAGCTGGTGACCCTGGGTATCCTGAGGAAATGTTACAACTGCCTCATGTACACAGCCAACGCTCTCCTCCTACTACAAAACATTAACATATGCAAGAGATGCATTTATACAGCTAAATTGGAGGCCAAGCTCTCTCCACCCAAGACTGGAACAGGCAGTCATGTGGAGAAGGTTAACACTTGCACCACACCTCCAGCCTCACACAGACATTCTAAACTGACACTGGCAAAAAATACACAAATACACAAAATCATACTCTGAGGTTCTAAATATAAACCTGCAAAAGCATCAGAGACCTCCAAAGCAGACGCACAAAAAACCTGCACTTCCCGTCACAAATCAGACAACACACAAAAAAGTACAGTTTTGTACCTACCATAAATGTAGATGTTCGAAGATCCACATTGCTGCAGTCCTTACTTATGGGTAGTCCGCTGTCCTCGGTCGGCCCGAATACCAAAGTATTAGGCTGACGTCGGTCATGGGCGCCTAGATCTGACATCAGAGCGTCAGGGTATAAAGGCGCATGACCGACGTCATATCCTCAGTCTTTTCTTGCCCCAGATGTCAGAAGGCCAAACCAGAAAGGCCACAGCCAAAAATAGAATACCTCCCAAAAACATGCCCAACAACAACCATCACCTAAAGCATAGCACCAAGTCAAACTACTGTGGGGAAGGAGGGAGGGTAAATTGGACTGCAGCAATGTGGATCTTCGAACATCTACATTTATGGTAGGTACAAAACTGTACTATGTTCTTCATCTCACATTGCTGCAGTCCTTACTTATGGGTAGAATCCCAAAGCAGCGGGAAAGGGAGGATGGTAAAAACCATAAAGCATTAGGGGCCGCTAAAATGCCCTGTAAAATTGCAGTGGCAAATCCAGCCCTAGACTTAGAATAAAGAGGAAGGTGGTAATGTTTAGAAAAGGTATGCACTGAACTCCAAGTAGCTGCCTCCAAAATGTCTTTTGTAGCTACCCCCTTAGAAAGGCCGTAGAAGTAGCAGTAGCCCTAGTGGAATGAGGCCTGATTCCAGCAGGAATCTCCTTACCATGATGGGAGTAACAGAAAGAAATACAAAACTCAATCCATTTAGAAATAGTTTGTTTTGAAACAGGTTTACCCTGTGAACCCAAAGCAAAAGAAACAAACAATTGCTGAGACTGTCTGAACTCCTTGGTTCTGCTCAAATAATAACGCAACTGCCTGTGAATATCCAAAGTATGCAAAATTTTCTCCCCTTTATTTTGGGGTTTGCATAAAAAGTAGGCAAATGAATAGTTTGATTTAAGGCCACACTAGAAACCACTTTAGGCATAAAGGAAGGATTAGTGCAAAGATACCCTATCCTTATGAAAAATCAGGAAAGGCTCCACTGCCATGAGGGCCTGTAATTCAGAAACCCTTCTTGCAGAGGTAATGGCCAACAAAAAGCAGTTTTCCATGACAAATACTTTAACTCGGCAGTAGCTGCAGGCTCAAAAGGTTGTAGAGTAAGTTTTCCAACACAAAATTGAGATCCCAAGCAGGAGTAGGAGCTCTACGTGGGGGTCTTATATTCTTTGCCCCTCTAAGAAATTGCTTAAACCAAGGAAGAGAGAATAAAGGAGGGTCACAATCACAGTGAGCAGAAATGGCTGCAGCATGAACCTTTATTGAGGAGAAAGACAAACCCTTGTCCAATAGCTCAGTAAGATATTGAAGAGCAACACTTAAATCAGGTTTGGAGACATCAAGGTCCTTTCCTTTGCTCCAAATAAAAAATCTCCTCCATTTATCAGCGTAAACTTTCCTGGTACTAGGCCTCCAAAATAACATTCAATACTTGTTGTGGAAGCTGAGACCCTCCAGAGTCTAAAACAGAATATGCCAGGCTGTTAGATGCAGAGACTGAATCTTGACATTGAGGAAGTGAGTGTCCTCTTGTGACAAAAGGTGCGGAATCAAAGGCAGAGGCCATGGAGGTTCTCGTACTAAACTCCTCAGTAGTGGGTACCAGTGTTGTCGAGGCCAATCTGGTGCTATCAAAATCATGGTTGGCTTGTCTTGTCTGGCCTTCAAAAGTACCTTGGGAAGAAGAGGCAGAGGTGGAAAGGCATATACATGCAGATTGTTCCAACTGAATGATAGGCGTCCACCTTCCAAGCTGTGTGATGAAACATTTTTGTGCAAAACTTTGGTAACTGGTAATTTAGTGGAGAAGCGAACAGATCTATGTCTGGAGTTCCCCATAACACTGTCAACTGTTGAAATACATGAGGATCCAATTTCCACTCGTGAGGATCCACTATTTGTCTGCTCAATACATCTGCTAAGGAGTTCTGTGCTCCTGGTAGAAACCTTGCCTGAAGATTGAGGTGTAGATTGAGAGCAGTTTCCCACAGAATCATCGCTTGCCTGCAAAGAGGGTAAGAATGGGTTCCCCTGCTTGTTGATGTACCACATGACAGTAGTGTTGTCTGTTTGAATCAACACCTGCCCTGGGTGAAGTAAATCTTTGAAAGCCATCAATGCAAACTGGACTGCTAACATTTCCTTCAAGTTGATATGCAAATGTTGGAGTTTGACAGGCCACGTGTTTTGCACCCATTTTCCATTGAGGTGTGCTCCCCAAGCCTTGTCCGAGGCATCTGTCGTTAGAATCTGACTCGCCTCTGGCGGGTCACAGAGAGTCCCTTGTTTAGGTGACATTCCTGAGCCCACCACAAAAACTCCTTCTGAATGCAAGGTATTATCTGAATGACAGTGTCTAGATCTTGGCAGTGCTGTGTCCACACATTGTTGATATACCATTGAAGCTTCCTCATATGCAATTTGGCATTGGGAAGCACCAGAATACAAGATGCCATGAACCCCAAGGCTTGAAGGACTGTCCTTGCAGTCAGCCTGGACCATAGAGACATTTGCTGGAAATAAAGAGAAAGGCTTCTTTGTTTGTCCGGGGTCAAAAGGCCATCTGGGAAGCTGTATTCAGTCTCACACCCAGAAAGCACATGTCCTGAGAGGGTACTAGACTGGACTTTGTTTCGTTCACAGAATACCCTAGGCATCTTAACACTGCCATCACATACTGTAGATGATGAAGAAGTTCGTCCTTTTCTTGTGCAATAATCAGGCAGTCGTCCAAATAAGGATAAATCTGTATTCCTCTTAGTCTGAAAAATGCTATCACTGGAGCCAGAACCTTTGTGAACACTCTGGGCAGTAGATAAGCCAAAGGGCAATGCAGAGAACTGATAATGTAAATTTCCAGCCAGCAGGTACCTCCTGCAACTGGGCCTGATAGGAACATGAAGGTAAGCCTCTTTGAGATCCAGAGTAACCATCCAGTGATCTTTTCCCAACAGAGGTAAAAGTTGTTGTAAAGTCAGCATCTTGAACTTTGGAATGTCCAGGTAAGTGTTGAGGATAGATAAATCCAAAATTGGTCTCCACGTGTTCCCTTTCTTTGGAACTAGAAACAGGCGAGAATAAAATCCTAGGCCCACTTCTGACAGAGGAACTGGCTGTATAGCTCCTATTTGAAGAAGTAAAGAAATTTGTCTGTGAGCCTCTATCCTTTGCAGAGGAGGGACGTCTGGCATGCCTTTGAAAGGAGGCATGGTGTGGAAATAGAACTTGTAATCTCGGTTTATAATGTCCAATACCCATTTGTCCTGGGTGACTAAATGCCAATTTTGCTTGAAAAGAGCCAACTTTCCTCCCAAAGGAGCTGCCAGGCAAGAAGAATCTGGCAGCTGAAAATGCAGGTCATTGGGCCTGTTTACGAAAGGACTGGCCCCTGCCCTCACCAGCAGATTGAGCAGGCGAACTCCATTGTCTCGGCCTGAAGGTACTCTGAGCTCTGCCCCTACCACGCCTAGATCTACCCCTAAACTGAGAATCAGAAGAAGGGTACGTCCACCCCTTAGTAGGCCAATTTCTACTAAACTTTGGAGGTTGTACCGGCAAAAAATCTTTAACAGTCTGCATAGACTTAGCCTTGTCTTCCATTTTCTTTAAGACAGACTCCACAGAAGGACCAAACAAAACTTCAGACTGTAAAGGGGCATCCAGAATTCTAGACTTAACATGCTCAGACAAATTCTGTTCCTTATGCCAGGCGTGCCTCGAATAACTGAACCAGTGGCAGCCACCCTAGAAGAAGCCTGTAAAGCATCAAAACCACATTGCAAAGAGTGCTTACCCACCTGTTCAGAAACATGCACTAAATCCTGCAATTCTTTACACTCTATGCCCTCTGCCAAAGCATCCACTTTAGATCTTAGCTGAGAAAGGAGGAAATTCTGATACTTCAACATATGAAACTGGCAGTTCAAAGCTCTCATTGCTAAAGTAGAAGAGGTATACACCTTCTTACCCCATCTATCCAAAGCTCTAGCGTCTTTATCCAGAGGAACCGGATTCTTAACAACAGAGGCTCTAACACCCTTAGGCCCCTGACTAATAGTTTCTGGGTCCGCCCTAGGACTCTTATACAGATATTTATGAGCCTCAGGCACCCTGTAATACCTGTCCGGTTTAACTGGGGCAGGAGGCACAGAATCTGGATTAAGGGAAGCTTCCGAGAAAACATCTGAAACAACATCCAAAACCGGAGGTATAGCTAAGGGTCTATGCTGTGGTAAAAACAAGAACTCCCTAAGCCTCTTCCGTGAATCAGAGTAATCCTGTCCCTCCCACTTAAAATGCTCCCTCATGGAATGCAGAGTTTCTGAAAATGAAAAATCCTCTGGAGGAAAAGCAGAAGGAGTGGAATCCTCTGCATCAGAATCAGAATAAGGAGGGAAATCTTGAATGTCTTCAGCAGAAGACCCTGAATCATCTGAAGCCTGCTCCAAACTTTCCAACTCTGGCTCCATCCTGGGCCTCTTATCAGGAGGGGGCATAGAACCTCTAATTAAAGTAATCAAATCCTCTGCCATTTTAAGCATGTGCTTTTTAGGCACAGACCCTGAAGAACCAGAACTGACACCAGAGGAAGGCAAAACAGACCTGCCCTTAGAAGGAGCCTTAGAAACAGTAGCAGAAGGCCTAACCACCTTAGGCATAGAAGGGAGAATAGTAACCTGAGAGGCCCCTTCAGCCTGACCTGCCTCCTGAGAGGCCACATCTTGTAAAATCAAAGTATCCCCCCTGGGACTCAACAGAAACTTCAGCCGGATCCACCTGTTCAGCTGTAGCTTCTAAAGGTCCGGCGTCGAAGCAGACGAATCATCCTGCCTAGGCTTTAAAGATTTGTCTTTGCGCTTCTTAGTAGAAGCAGGCGGAACATCCGGCGGCATATTATAATTACACCTCTTGCCAAAGACTAACCTAGCGCAATCTAACCTCCGTTTTATAGTGCGCTTATTAAACCTAGCACAAAACCGACACCCGACTACGTCGTGCTCCGGTCCCAAACAAGGAATACAAAGCGGTGGCAATCCCTATGCGGTATCTGTTTCCCACAAGAAATACAATTATTCACTTTTTCTGACATCCGGTAAGTAACTGAGGCAAGAAAAACAAAAATATTCCCCAGCGAGTACTTAGCCAACTTGGTATCTGTCTGAAACTCCAGCGAAAAATTTCAGAGCGCGAGCGGCACTTGCGCTGCTTCTGCATCGGACCATGCGGCAAAAAAGACTGAGGATATGACGTCGGTCATGCGCCTTTATACCCTGACGCTCTGATGTCAGATCTAGGCGCCCATGACCGACGTCAGCCTAATACTTTGGTATTCGGGCCGACCGAGGACAGCGGACTACCCATAAGTAAGGACTGCAGCAATGTGAGATGAAGAACATCAAAATCATTGTGCTGCACAATTACAGCCCTTAAGATGAAATAACATATCTAACACACTAGTAACAGGCAAATCTATAGTCAGGCACACAGACGTCCCACTCACTAGGCTGGACAAGGAGAAGGTTACTGTTAGCTGCCTGTCAGGAGCTAGAATACGCCACATAACACAAGCACTCGGGTCACTCCAGAACAAGTATAAATATGACTCTGTCATTGTTCATGTCGGTGTGAATGACCCGAGACATATCTTCCTGGACTACATGAAAAGAGACATGGAAGAGCTCTCTGATCATGTAAGCTCAGGAGGGTATGACCCTGAGTAGCATCTTGCCCTCATCAAGAATGATACCACAGTATAAAGAAAAATATTATCAATTTCAACAATTGGCTAAGCTTCTGGGGTCATTCAAAGGGGATCCAGTGTCTGTCAGCCTGGGACGACATGCTCGACAAGCCTCGTTGCTTCACAAGACACGGCTTGCACCTCTCACCCCTAGGCTTTCGAATACTGGCCAAGGCTCTTGCTGCCCCCATAGTGCCTTTTTTAGGCAAGGCTCAAAAGTCAAACCCACCTCCGTAAACGCCGCAAATAAAAAAATGAGGGTTATGCTACTCAGCGCCAGGAGTTTAAATCTCATAATGCAAGTGCTTGAAGCACTCCTCAGTATGGAGAGCGTCACATCTGTGCAGTAACTGAAACCCCCTGGTTCAAGGCTCCACAGGGCACCACAGCACTACCGGGCTACAACTCATACCACACATTTCAGCCACAGAACATGGACCGAAACACAAAAGGAGGGGGTGTATCCATATTCATCAAGAATACCTACACCTCCAGGTTAGTGGCGCAGCATGATACCTCTGAGATCATACATGTGCAACTAACATAGGGAAAATCTGCAATGCAAATTGTGGCCTGCTACAGATCACCCTCCATGACCCAGGACCACCACTCCGTCTTTCTGGAGACACTGGAAAACATGAAGGTCCTACCAAACAACCTGATATTGGGCGATTTCAATTACCCTACCGTTAACTGGGAAAACTAATCCAGTACAAACTCCCAGGTCCAGCGCTTCCTGGAATTTATCAACTCAAATGCCTTGGATCAGCTGGTAAACTCCCCTATCGGAGACGAAAACATATTGGACCTGGTCATCACCAACATGGGAAACAGGTGTTCCACACCGGAAGTCAACCAGTCACTGGTTAGATCAAACCATAAAACTAATCACTCTGGATGTCCATACCACACCACCACCCCAAACCAAGGAAAACAAAGTGAAAAACTTTTCTACATCAAACTTCACCTTACTTAAGACAGAGGTGGTAAGTTTCACAGCCCCCACGCTAAAGGATAACAGTGTCCAAGATGCAGGAACCTTTACAAATGCACTCTCTATGAGCACCTACAAAGATGCATGGATCGTACAATCCCTAGCAAAACCAAGACTCACTCCCCTAAGAGAAGGAAACCAGTCTGGTGGACCCCTGCCATAAACAGGCTATACAACAGGAGGAGGAAACTAGCTAAAAAAAAAAAAAAAGCAAATCCCAAGAAGGAAAGACATCCCTAATCAGTATCAGTAACAAACTAAGATCTCTCATAAAATCATCCAAGGCTAACTTTGAAAGAAAAATAGCCAAGGATTTGAAAGATAACCACAAAGCCTTCTTTAGCTATGTCAAGAATCTAAGTGGCAACTCGCAGATATGCTCTGAGCTAGTGCAAAATAGCACAGAATATACTGAACCTACTGATATTGCCAACATCTTGGCAGGTAGATTCAGTGCAAACTTCACCCCCCCTCTCACCCCCAAAAGGGCCCACATCAATACTGGAAAAGTGTAGTGTCCCGGAAATCACAGAAGCACAGGTGAAAACAGCCCTTTCAAAAGCCAGAAGCACAGCGTCAATGGGGCCAGATGGTGTCCCAAGTTACGTCTTGCAGGAACCACAGAACGAACTAACCCCCCCCCCCACCTAAACGCACTGTTCAGCCTCAGCCTCTCCACAGGCTACGTGCCCATAGAATGGTGCACAGCAACGGTTCTTCTGCTCCACAAAGGAGGGGCTACAACTGACCCGGGTAACTATCTCCCCATAAGCCTGAATAGCCTGGTCTGCAAGGCTATGGAGCGCATAATTATGGAACTCATTAACAAAGACATTGGGAACCTCCAAACACTTGATCCGACCCAGTTCAGCTTTAAGGGCAGATCATGCTACTAAACCTGGCTGACTTCTTTGAGACAGTCACCAAGGCCACAGATGAGGGAAAGGTGGTTCACACAGCCTACCTTAACCTCGCCAAGGATTTTGACACCATTTCCCACTCTGGAATTATAGAAAAATTCACCAGCCTGAACATAAACCCCTACGTCACGAGATGGGTTGCCAACTGGCTTACAGACAGAACTCGCACAGTAAGAGTAGTGGGCTCCAGGTCCGACTAACCCAGTCACAAGTGGTGTCCCACAAGGCTCGGTCCTGGGACCCCTACTATTCGGCATATACTTCTCAGAAGTACAGGCAAACACAGGAGGACTATGGCTAACCAAGTTCGCCTATGACTGCAAACTGGGAGCCATAATGGACTCTCCGGCTGACAGACATTCTACAAAAGGGCCTTACTTAGACGGACACCTGGTGTCAAAGTCATGGTCTCAAGCTAAATGCCAAAAAATACATAGTCATCCCATTTGGGAAAAACAAAACGCCCATGAAATACCATACAGGTGGCAGCCCCCTTAATTCAGAAGAGGTAATCAGAGATCTGGGAACCCAGATAGATAGTAATCTCTCCTTTGACAATCATATTGCCAAAGTAGTTAGGAAATCCTTCTATGCATCCCATCTAATTACTAAAGGGTTCACATCTAGAAATAAAGTTATAGTGCCCCTCTACTCGTCACTCATCAGAACCATCATAGAGTACAATACCCCATTTGGGGTGTACCTCACAAGACACTTCCAACAGCTGGAAAGACCACAAAAGTACCTCACCAAGAGGATTACAGGCCTCAAACACATGTCCTATGCAACCCGACTGGAAAAACTACGGCTATACTCAGTGGCATACCGCTTACTCAGAGATGATCTCTGCCTGACTTACAAAGCCATGTCCATCTCAGAATTGAAGGACATGCTCCACCTAAAGAAATTCAAGTCACTGCGAACCACTCGTTCCAGTGAGCTAAACCTCGCCACAACAATAAACGGAACATACTGGAGGGATAGATTCCTGTCACAGAGACTCCCCATGCTTTGAAACAAAATTCCTAACTACATTAGGCAGAGCCCTTCACTAACACTCCAAGAGAAACCTTGACGAATGGATGGGTAACAGAAAATACACCCCTGGAATCACTTCATTGTCTCTTCTTGACATAGGCTCAGTTAATTAATCAATGGGGCAGCGAAAGTGGACACACTGGTTATGCTTATAAATGCCCTCTGGCATATAGCCTAGTACCTACCTATGAACCTAAATATATATATATGCAATATATATATATATATATATATATATATATATATATATATATATATATATATATATATATATATATATATATATATATATATATATATATATATATATATATATATATATATATATATATATATATATTGCGTTTTGTACCTACCATAAATGTAGATGTCCGATACGTATGCATCTGCAGTCATAACATATGGGTTGTCCTGCCTCAGGCAGCCCTTCGGTCGGCCGGATTCCAAAGTCTGGGTCTGGCCTCGGCTGATGTCGCACTTGCCCCGACGTCAGAGCGTCTGGGGTATAAAAGCATCAGCAGACACCATTTTCCTCCGTTTTTCTCGCCCCAGATGCCAGGTGCCCTCTAGGAAGGCTAAATTTGGATAAATGCTGAAAAGTTCCAAACATTTGCAAAATATATACATGTATAAACAAACAAATACACCATAATAGATTCCCCCAGCTAGCTGAAAGAGGGGTAAGTACCCTAGGAATACCACAGAGGGGAAGGAGGGTGGGTAATCCTGACTGCAGATGCATACCTATCGGACATCTACATTTATGGTAGGTACAAAACTGTACTATGTCCTTCAAGGATGCATCTGCAGTCATAACATATGGGTAGAATACCATAGCCAATCTGGGGGAGGAGGTACTAAGAGAAAGATGGTGTAGTTAAGATCCCCTGCAGCACTGCAGTTGCAAAACCTGCTCGGGATCTGGAGTATAAAGGTAGATTGTAATGCTTGGCAAATGTATGCACGGAGCTCCAAGTAGCAGCTTCTAAAATGTCCTTGGTAGCCACCCCTCGTAGGAAAGTTGTAGTGGTGGCTGTGGCCCTTGTGGAGTGAGGCCTGATATTTTCAGGAACTGTCTTTCCATGAAAGGAGTAACAAAAGCGAATGCAATTTCCTATCCATTTTGATATTGTCTGTTTGGAAATTGCTCATCCTTGCACCCCAGTTGCATATGCTGCAAAAAGTTGGTCAGTTTTTCTGCTAGTTTTCGTTCTGTCCAAATAGTAGCGTAGTTGTCTGTGTATATCCAGGGTGTGCAATAGTTTTTCCCCTTTGTTCTGTGGGTTAGGGAAGAACGTAGGCAAGTGAATAGCTTGGTTCAAGGATGCCCTAGATACCACCTTTGGCATGAAAGTAGGATTGGTTCTTAGTGACACTATTCCTGGTGAAAAATAAGGAAAGGCTGCACTGCCATTAATGCTTGTAACTCAAGATACTCTTCTTGCTGAAGTGATTGCCAGAAGGAATGCAGTTTTCCAAGATAAAAACTGTAGGTCTGTTGATGCTGCTAGTTCAAAAGGAGGTAGTGTCAGTTTTTCCAGCACAAAATTGAGATCCCATGCAGGTAGAGGGGGTCTTCTTGGAGGTTTAACATTTTTGATCCCTCTCAAAAATTGCCTGAGTAGAGGGTGTGAGAAGATAGGTGGATCTATATTGTATTCTGCTGAAATTGCTGAAGCACGAATCTTAATGGAAGAATAAGACAGGCCATTGTGGAACAATTCTGCTAAGTATTCTAGGATGTGTGCTAGGTTTGCCACTGTGACATCTGTGCCCTTTGATGTGCTCCAAATGAGAAATCTCTTCCATTTAGCTGAGTATGTCTTCCTTGTGGAAGGTCTGCGAGCCTCCAGGATAATGTCCTTCACCCTCTGAGATAAAACAGTTTGGTTGGGATTTAAGGAATTTTCCAGGCAGTTAGCTGCAATGTTTTCAAGTTGGGATGCAGGGTCTTGAAATTGTTCTGCGTTAGAAGAGGCCATAGGGGAAGAGGCCAAGAATTTGCCTGAGACATGCTTCTCAATAGTGGGTACCAGTGTTGTCTTGGCCAGTCCGGAGCTATTAGTATCACTTTTGGCTGTTCCTCCCTGATCTTCAGTAGAACCTTGTACATCAATGGGAGAGGTGGAAAGGCATATACTGTTAGGGCATTCCAGCTGAAAGAGAGTCCACCCTCCATGCTTGTGGGTGGTATGTCCTTGAGCAGAATGTCTTCAGTTGGTGGTTGAGTGGGGAGGCGAACAGATCTATCTCCGGCATTACCCATGTCTTTGTTATGAGTTTGAAGATGTCTGGATGCAGCATCCATTCGTGTGCATCCATGGTAGTTCTGCTTAAGCTGTCTGCTAGTGCATTTTCTTTTCCTGGTACGAATTTGGCCTGCAGCTGGATATTGAGATTCAGGCATAGATTCCAGATATTCATAGCCATCCGGCATAGAGGGTAGGAATGTGTGCCTCCCTGATTGTTTACGTACCACATGACCGTGGTGTTTGTCCTTATTAACAGATGTCCTTGTTGGAGGAAGGGTCTGAATGCCTCGATTGCATGCCTCACTGCCAGCATTTCCTTTTGGTTTAGGTGCATGCTTAGCTGCCCTTGAGGCCATAGGCCTTGGATAAGTTTGTCCTCCATGTGTGCTCCCCATCCTCGGTCTGAGGCGTCCGTGGTGATGGTCTGCCTTGTTTTTGGTTTGTTGAAAGGCAACCCTCTGTTGGACTGGCAGGCCTGAGCCCACCACAGGAATTCCTTTTGAAGGCATGGAATGATTGGTATCATGGTTTCTAGACTGTGACTGTGTTAAGACCATACACTCCTTAGGTACCATTGTAATTTCCTCATATGCAGCCTGGCATGTGGAATTAAAAGTATGCAGGATGCCATGTAACCCAGGGCCTGCAGGACTTTCCTTGCAGTAAGCCGAGTTTGTCTTGTCAGAATCATGAAGTAATCTGGAAGTTGTTTTTGTTTTTCTTCTGTGAGAAAAGCCATCTGGGTGATTGTGTCCAGATCCGCACCCAAAAAGGTCATCCTTTGGGATGGTACTAGTCTTGACTTTTGGATGTTGACTGTGTATCCCAAGTTCTGTAGCAGGTGTATGGCATAGGTCAAGTCCTTTAACAATTTTTTCTTGTTGTCCGCTTGTATTAGGCAGTCGTCCAGGTATGGATAAATTTGAATTCCCTGAAGTCTGCAATGTGCAATTACTGATGCCAGGCATTTCGTGAATACTCTGGGCGCAGTAGATAAGCCAAAGGGCAATGCTGAGAACTGATAATGCTCTGATCCTGCAAGAAATCTGAGGTGTCTTCTGCAATCTGGTCGGATAGGGACGTGCAGGTATGCCTCCTTGACATCTAGAGTTACCAGCCAAGACTCCTTGCCCAACATGGGAAGAAGTTGCTGTAGGGACAGCATTTTGAATTTTGGCACAATGAGATAAGTGTTTAGTGCGGACAGGTCGAGAATAGGTCTCCATTGGTTTTCTTTTCTTGGTACAAGGAATAGTCTGGAGTAAAATCCTTGGCCTTGTTCTGTACATGGTATCTTTTCTATAGCTTTCATTTGAAGTAAATTGCTGATTTGTCTGAAAGCCTCTGCCTTCTGGTTTGGTGGAAGGTTTGGCATTCCGCTTCTTTTTGGCAAAGTGTGGAAGTGAAACCTGTATCCTTTGTCTATTATTTGCAATGTCCATGTATCCTTTGTAATGCAATGCCAGTTTTTTGAGAATAAAGCCAGCTTTCCGCCCAAGGGTGCTTCCAGTTGATCCCTGGTAGGCGGAATCAGAGTCAAGTCATTGGGTCTGTCCTGTAGTAGTGGTTGTAGTTGTAGCTGTTGCACTACTCCTGTGGTTGGCAGGCTGCCACTGACGGCCTCTGTAGGGGCCCTTCGATTGACCTCTGCCTCTAGGGCGCCTGTTCCTGCCTCTCTGTGCTCTGGACGAGTCTGGAAAGGACCAATTCTTTGTAGGCCAGTTTCTGCTGAACCTCGGTGGTTGAACTTGCAGGAAATCTTTAACTGTTTGCACAGATTTTGCTTTTTCTTCAACCTTTTTTAGAATCTCCTGTGCAGGGGAGCCAAATAAATTTTGTTTCTCCATTGGAGCATCAAGGAGTTTAGCTTTGACATGGTCTGGCAAAGATTGCTCCTTCAGCCAGGCATGCCTAAGAATTAGCGCCCCAGTCATAGGTGATCTAAATGAAGCCTCCAGTGCATCATAGCCACATTTTAAAAAATGATTACTAACCTGTTGCGAGTTATGTACCAAATCCTGAAGGGATTTACGGTCTAAGGGTTCAGGAGAAGAAAGTTTCTTATTCAGTTGATCTAACAAAAATTCTTGGTACTGTATCATATGGAAATGACAGTTTAATGCCCTGGCAGAAAGAGTAGCAGATGTATAAACATTTTTTTCCCCATCTCTCTAAAGCTCCAGACTCTCTTTCAGAGGGTAGGGGATTTTTGGCAGTAGCGGCTGCAACCCCTTTAGGGCCCTGAGAAATAGTTTCTGGGTCTGCAGCATGGGCTTTATACAGATGGAAATGAGAATCCGGGACCCTGTAATATCCGTCAGGTTTGGCAGGGGCTGGAGGAAGAGAATCAGGGGCTGTACTGACATCATTGTACACATCATCAATTACATTTAGAACAGGAGGTATAGTTAAGGGCCTATGCTGAGGCAAATGCAAAAAGGTCCTTAATCTTTTTCTAGAATCAGAGAAATCCTGACCTTTCCATTGAAAGTGCTCTCTCATGGAGTGTAAAGTCTCCCCAAAGGAAAATTCTTCAGGAGGGGAGGCCGAAGGGATGGATTCCTCTGCATCTGAATCCTCTAAGGCGAGTAGGCCCCTTCCTGGTGGTCTGACAAATCAGATCCATCCATGGAGTAATCTGAGGAGTGAGGTTCAGAGGAGTCAGTCCTAGTCCTTTTGTCTGGAGGAGGTTGAGAGGCCCTGTCTGGGTGAGGTTGTGAACCCCTTATTAAGGAGATAAGGTCCTAAGCAAGGCTGAGGATCTGAGAACTAGAGGAAGGCCTCTGGGATGTAGATTTGGCAGGCAAAGCTTTAGAAAGTTTGGCAGCTTTAGCCCTCGAGAAGGCCTTAATAGACATAGAAGCTGGGGGCCTAGCTGCCCCACGTGCAGGGGTAGAAATGTCCAACGGTATGGTGTAGGACAATTCCTGAACACTAGCTTCGGTAGGGAGTTCTGAAGCCGACTCAGCCGGGGCCTCTCTGGCCTCGGTGGTCGGAAGTACGGTTTTGGTAGTAGCAATCGCTGTGGACTCTGTTACGGCTGAAACAGAGACACTCGCGGTAGGCCTAGCCGTGGTTTCAGCCGAAACCGCGGGCTGCGAGTGTCGTTCCTTTTCCTTGTGTTTTTTGACCATATGCGAAGTCGGAATCTCAGACTGCATTTTATAAGCAAAAGTGGCTCCAAAAAATTCCTCTGCAAACTCCGACCGACGTCTAAGAGTCCGTCGGTTGAAGGAGGCACAGGCTAAACAAGCTGATACGTCGTGGTCTGGGCCTAAGCAAGGAAGGCAGTAAGAATGGAAATCCTTATGAGGTATTTGTTTCCCACAAGTTAAACAATTATTTACTTTGTCTGACATCGGCTGAGGCAAGAAAGAGTCCCCAAGGGGTACTTAGCTTTTTTCGAAGTCTTCGGTAGCTGAAATCTCTGGATCTGACCGACCGGCACTTGAGAACAGCTTCTGCTTCGGGCACCACGCGGCAAGAAAGACAGAGGAAAATGGCGTCGGCTGATGCTTTTATACCCCACACGCTCTGACGTCGGGGAAAGTGTGACATCAGCCGAGGCCAGACCCAGACTTTGGAATCCGGCCGACCGAAGGGCTGCCTGAGGCAGGACAACCCATATGTTATCACTGCAGATGCATCCTTGAAGGACATCTATAATGCTTCAGTTAACATTAAATCGGTGACCATTCTACTGGTGTTTACTGTTTTTTTTTTTTTTTTTTTTGTACAGTAAACCACAAGCTCGTGAAATTCAGAAGGCACAATTAAATGATCCATAAAAGCTTAACTAAGCAGATGGTTCAACCCCACAAGCAATTTTTCTATAATATACCCCCCACCTCTTTATCCCTGGGGAGGGGGTAGGTTCAACCGTTGACTGTCTATGTCGAATTACATCTGACTGACTCAGGAGACTGTAGGTTCGAGTCCTGCTGAGGTCATCAGCAGGATTCTGGTTGCTTATGTCCATAGGTTCATGGGAGACCACCAGGCTAACGACTTAACAGCCCTTACATGCCTAGGCAAAATAACACTTTACCCAATATATGGCCCCTAGGGGCAGAAGGATGGCATAGATTTGAACCTATGCACTGAATAAGTTAAAGAATACTCCTGTCTATAAGGGACATGGGAGCTACCCCATGTGTGAATTTGAAATTTCCCCATCCATTGATCCAAATTTCCTTTGAACAGGGCCAGGGAAGGACTCTGCTTAATGTGAACAGGAAGCCTATTCGAAAGAGGGAGCAATTTCTGACACACATTATCTACCTCTCCAGCATATTCTGCTTGAGTTGCTGACTAAATTTAGCTCCCTAGATCGAGTGAACCTCATGCTATTTGACATGTGAATGTGAAGCGGCTCCATCAGGACCAAATTTGTGACTACCTTGCAGGTCAGGCAAAGGTCAAACCTTAATAGTCAGTAGAAGAGAGCAAAGGGATAGGGCTTTTAGTCTATCCTCACAGGACATGTTGTTTAAACCATGTATTTTCTTTGTGACGAACCTCTAAGGTTGCTCCAGCTGCTATAAGTGCCTAGCCATATACACACCACATGACACACTGTACTTGATTATTGGTCAGATGAGGGCTGAATACATTGGGACTGTAATTTCCTTAGATCTGGATGTCATACCTTTACTTAAGGTGTGCCACAACACTTTCTAAGCATTGTGGACACACAGATGCCAGTCAAAGTTCAGGTTACTATCTGTGTACCTAGATCTCTCACCTCTGAGTCCATTCTTAAGGGTGTGCTATTAATGCTGTAATTTGCAAGGGTATCAGACTTCCTAAAGAGCATCAACACATTTTTCACGGTTCCTAGACTCAAAGAAAGCATATGACAAGGTCCCAAGAAAGCAGATTTGGGCAATACTGTGGTACTTTGAAGTCTCAGAAACACTTAGAATTAGTGACAGCTATGTACAAAGACCCAATGACTCAAGTACGAACAGTGTTTGGTCTCAGAGGGGTTCCCAGTGGGAGTGGGTGTGCACTAGGGTTCAGCTCTGAGCCTACTGCTGTTCATACTGGTGATGGACTACATTAGCAAACAGGCTGGAGGGCACATATCAACAAAGTTGCTGTATGCAGATCTGACATTGCAGGCAGACTCTCAGCAAGAATGTCAGCAAAGGATAGGGGAATTGAATGCAAAACTGAAGGCATATGGGCTGAAACTAAGTACAGATGAAGACAGTGGCAATGGCAGCAAAAGTACAGTTTTGTACCTACCATAAATGTAGATGTTCGAAGATCCACATTGCTGCAGTCCTAACACTTGGGGTCCGGCTGTCCTCGGCCGGTTATCAATATCATCAGAGCTGGCATCAGAGTCGGTCAAGGAAGACATCAGGAAGTCAGGCATCCAATCACATGTGCCATTTCATGCGCCATATCCTCAGTCTTTTCAAGACCCTCCAAAGAAAGAAAGGTAAAAACCCAGGCCAAACACAACAACAACCAACCCAACAACTAAACAAAAATATATACAATATATACAATATATACAATATATACAATATACACATATACCTCAGATACCATACACACAGGAGGGAAAAGAGAAGCTCACACAAGGACCTAAGGAGGAAGGTTGAGGAATGGTAATCTTGGACATATCTGCTTACATTGCTGACACAACTACAACTTATGTAGTCATCTCAAGAGCAGAGTATGTTCTTCATCTCACATTGGCACAAAGCTAGGATAAGTGCAGAATAAAAAAGCACACAGAAGTGACTGCTGCCAAAATGGCTAGAAACAGGGCAGCCAAATGCCAAGGCCCACAGCAGAGTGTGGAAGAAGGTGTGGTAGAGTACAAAAATGTATGCCCCTCAACTAAAAAAATATGCCAAAGTGCCTAAGCCTTATATGGGAATCAAAAACCCTCCCAGTTGCCTTGTGCTCAAAAGCTGTTGAAGTAATGCAGGCCTAATATCGCCTAGAAATCCATGCTGCATGCGAACTGCCATGAAAAGAAAAACAAAATTGAATGCAAAATCAATTGCTGTAGGGATAGTTTGTTTTTAGTTGCACAGCACAAACCACTAAGCAATTAAACTGCTAACTGCTGAGATCAAAATAACCCTTTGGTTCTCGTGTTTATCTAAAGCTCTTTCTGTGTACTTTTTAAAAGGGCAAAAAAATTGAAAATTTTAAAATACTTTGAAGCTAAGAAAAGGGCAAGGCTCAAACTTTCAACAAAGAGCATTTAAAAAGGCTTTAAGCATACCAGTCTTCCATGGAAAATTAGGAGGAGCGAACTGCCAGAAGGAGCCTCCCTTAGCAGTTTTCCATGACAAAAGAGGAAAAACCTTGGTAAGAGCAGGCTCAAAACAAATTCGCAGTTGCAGTATGCCAAGGCAAAAGGTTGTGAAAGCAGGGGAAAGAAGGAAGAGAGAGATTTCATTCTTTGCCCCCAGTGTGGGCAAATTGAACTTGCCCCTCTAAAAAATCATTGGAACAAAGGATGGAAAAAAAACACAGGTGCTGCTCGTAAAATCTTGAAAGAGAACACTCAACCTTTTCTTAATAACAGAAGAAGAGGACAAAAGGCACACTTACTCAACTCTCATCCAGATCCACTTACCTTAGCTGCAGAAAGAGCAACATGCCAGGCTGTTAAAAGAGAGAAACAAACCAAACTAGGCCTTCTACACTTTCCTCCATTAACAAAAAGAGTCAAAATCAAAAGGAAAGCTCTATGGTTCCAAAAGACTAAGACCCAGGTTGTTAGGACGATAGAGTACTGTGGAAATTTGAGGTGCTGACAGTTGAAGTGTGACATGAAGAGTGTGACTGTCACATGACATTCCTGGAGTGACAGTCACTAGGGCTCAACTGCTAGACTTCTACCAGTCCTGTCTCAGTAATGTGGAGCCACTTCAATCCATCCAAGGCTTTGTCTATGTCAACCTTGAAGTACCTTTCCTGTCTGGATCCTGAGAATGTTTCAGCATTTAGCATGAGAGGAAAGGCATTTTCTGTGAGAAAAGTTGCATCCGCTTTCAGACTGTCACTTTGTCTGCTGCTGGAGCAAAGAGCACAGCAGCTGGTGGTTTCTGAACAAAAATGAAGATGCTATTAGTGGAGTTCCCCGAGTTACTGTCAATTTCACTCGTACATGAAGATCCACAGCTCACTGGAGAAATCTTCATGATTTGTTACCTTAACACATCTTCACAGTCAACTAGAGCACTAATGCTTGCGAACCTGCCTGAAGACTTAAGAAAAAACTGTAAACTGTCTTGTATTCATTTTGGAGCATATGTAGATAAAATATCAAGGTGTTGCTGCATGATGTACCACTGTACTCCTTGACAATGTTTGATGTTGTTTAGACATAGAATTGTAGATAGACAAAAATCCTTGAAAGCTAGGAATGCAAAACATGACAGCTAAGCTCTCAATGCTATCAAGTGATGATGTAAGTGAGAAGTTGTATCTGTTTGTATCTGCTTTAGCCTCCTTCAGCTTTGTCCAAGCTCCCGCTTAGATGATCTCCCGCACTTTATCTGAGGCATCTGTCGCGAAAATCTGAGAGTTTGAACCTTTAGGTTTAGATCCTTTGCCTGAGGTTCAAACAATTTGAGATGACAGTCCCAGTCTTATTTTGAAGAGCAGTGTCTTGCAGATCCAGTGACTGGCCAATACATTTTGATACAGAAGAACTTTCACTTCCTCATGACAAGTTTGGAGATGGCAAACAAGGCTTGAGGAAAGTGCCCCAGACCCTTGAAGGTGAAGGCTTTAAGGACAGATCAGTATTCAGTCTAAGATGAGCTAAGAGAAAGTAAAGAAAAAGATGTAAGGGATTGGATTTTATTAGAATAAGCCAAGGCCATTGCTGAGACCAGAAAGCACATAGTCCACATGAAGCATTAATACTTAGACTATTTTTTACTTGGATTCAGCAATGCAAAGAAGCATTGCTATCGCATTATCCACATATTCAAGAAAATTCACAGGCGGTCCCTTGCCTGAGCCAAGAATCAGGCAATGAAGGTCCGTTTAATCAGATTTGATAGCCTGAAAGCCTGAAAGAACAGGAGACTGGAATACTTTGTTTAAATACTCTGGGCATAATAGATAGAGCAGAGCCAAAATGGGATGCAGAGAACTGAGCCTGGATAGTCCAGTCGAAAGCGCCCAATACTTTAAGCAATTTAACACCATAGGAACTTAGGGGTATTTGAAAGCTGTATTACCATCAGTGATCCTCCCTCAGAAAGTGTAAAGAATACTAAGCTGTTACATTTTAAAAATTTTCTTTCCAGATAAGTGTTGAGGTGGGTAGGATAGAAAAGTAGAAAAGAAGGTCCCCTGCTGTTCCAAGGAACAGGCGAGGCTAAAATCAAGGCCCATTCTAGGCAAGGAATTACTAGGTATGGAAATGTATGGCTTAACAAGAATGCGTGTGATTGCTTGTGCTTTGTTGAGGAGGAATGTCTGGCATGCCTTTGAAAGAGCCAAAAAGGATCAATAATGAACTGCTAGGCCAAACGTGATGTGATATCCCAACTGTCCTGTCAGGTAACGAATCAAACCAATTTCTGAGGTGCAAACCTGCCTCCCAAGGTGGGGCCAACTGCCAATTGTTCTGAAGAAGGGCATGTGAAAAGGTAGGTCATTGGGTCAGGCTGACCCCTGCCTCTCCACTTGAGGCAGCCTGACTGTGCAGGAGAGTACTGAAAGATACCAACCTGGAAGTGCCCGCATCTCTGCCCACCCCCACATCTAAGTCTACCCTAGACTGTAAATCTAGTGGGGATCGTCCACCCCTACTTAGGCCACAGGAGAACCAAAAAAGGAAGCTGAAGTCAAAAAAATTCAACAAAAACTTTCATTTCTTAGCCTCAGAAACATCATTTTAAAGAGGATACAATTCTAGAGATTGACTAGACATCAGATTGCAAGGGCATCCAAAAGCAGACTCAACATTGCATCAGATTATAAAGGCTTGATCCTGCCTAGAGCAAATGCCTAGAGATATCTGCACTGTATAATGCCCTCCTTACCTACCTAAACAGACACATCAAAACAGCAGACACAAGTTCTAAATCCCACCCTTCTCAACACGCATGCAAAGAATTCAACTGGGGAGGTTCATTATTCCCCTTGAAAAGGAGATAATTTTACGAACTGTCAAGGAGATCCTTTGGATATTTCAAGATCTGAGAAACAAACAATTCAAAAGAAAATAAACCTCTGAGTCTGAAAAAAGTAAAAAATCTTTTTACATCTCTAGAAAGACTCTTTGCTGGCAGGAAGTCAGTTCTTGACAGCCTCTGCTAACAAAAGATGCTTCAGAACAGCAACTTTTAAAACCCTACATGCTCTTACGGAACCCTTCTTAGCCTCTAGCTCAACAGGAAAATCTTCCTGCATCTTTAATCAAGCGCCTGGGAGGACAGAGGATAAAGAGAGAGCAGCCTCTGCAACAAGAGCAGGCCTAATTCCGCCAAGAACACCTCCGCCAACCAAAGTTCTATGCTGGGCTAGAAAATAAAGGCCTATGAAGCCTAAAATCTGAGTCAGAGAAGTTTCCTGCTTTCCAGAAGTTCCGCTGGAAGAATTGAATTGAAGGAAGCCTGAACCGGCATCCTCAGAAGGAGAACCAGAAGAACTTCATCATCCTGCATCACCCAGAACAGACTGCGGGAACTGAACCACAAAGTCTTCCACAGTTAAGCCTGCTTGCGAAGCCCCCTAGCTCACCCGCAACATCTAATTAATCTAGGCCTACATTTCTTCATTTGCTGGGCATAGAGCTCTTGTGCTTTTTAATTAAAGAACTTCATGACACCCAAATGTGCTTCCACAGCTGAACACCCCCAGAACTAAAGTGAGACCTGCCTGGAGGAACTAGACCTGGGGGGAAAAGGAAGCAACACAAGAACAAGAGAGCCCACACAGACACCTTAGGCCCGAGCCACTGAGTGTAAAAGAAACCCTACAGCTACCTGCTGCCTCCTCCGTGAAAGCACGGGTCCACTCTGGTCTCTACGTAAACCGGGACGTCAGAGGCGGCACTTCTCAACCAACGGTTCTGGCCGCTTGCCTTGACCTACCTTCCGGTTAGACGAAAGCGGACTGCGGAGAGTTTAACTGCCTTGTCGGCAAGCTTGAACCCAAAAACCCAGTCACCATAGTGCGCGGCTGAATATGGTCCACCGGACACCAACAACCAAATGCTCACGTCCAACCTTAAACACTTACAAATTTATGAGAACCCTATGGTCTGGGGAAATCAGAAGATGAGAACAGAGACAGAAGGGACAATAAAAGCTTCAAGTATCTGGGAGGGGTGGTTGAGAAGAAGAGGAGAAGTCTGAATGAAGAGGTCACAGCTTGAATCAGAGGGTCTGCAGCCAACTGGCATAGTGTGTCAGGTGTAGTGTATGACAGAAGACTGCCAAGGAAACTGAAAAGCAAGGTGTACAACACAGTGGTGCAAATGTATGGTAAGAAACCTGAGCAGTAAAGGCACAGCAGATGAAAAAGCTAGAGGTGAAGGAAATGAAGTGCCTGAGAAGGATGGTAGGGGTGCACACCGTGGAAAAGACGAAGAAATGAAGGCATAAATGCAGAAGCAAAAGTAGCTCCAATTGCAGAAAAGATCAAAGAGAACAGATTCAGGGACATGTGAAGAAAAAAAAACAGAAGATAAGCTGGTGAAGATTTGCGACAGATGGCAGGACCTTTTGGTCCAACCACTCTACCATTTCCACTTACTCTGATCTATTGTTTAGACCTGAACTTTATAGTGCAACATGAGTCAGTGTTCTGTGGTACCGTGGTGTCATGCTTCAAACTGAAAACATGAAACTGAGGTCTGTACCTGACTGTTGCAGCTTGGGTGGTTATTCAAAATCCCATAGCAGTCATTCAGGCAAAAAATAAGACTGCGAATTACAAGGCCATCCAGGTTCATAACTCCACATAAGACCAAATATCAAACTACGGGTGCTGACAAGACAGATGCATTACTTATCCTCGAGTGCTCCCAGTACAGAAACAGTAAATGGCAGCACTCAGTACTGATTGCACAAATAACCACTCCTACTAAGTGTGCAGTACAAATGTCAGAATTGAACAATGATATGCCTATGCACTTGTATCCAACAGTGCAGTCATTGCTGGCATGAAAGTGCTGGACTGAAAGTACAGTTGTGTACACTTAGATGTTCGAGTGTATTCATGGTTGCAGTCATTACATTTGGGTAATCTGCTAGCAGGTTGCCCTCAGTCGGCCTGAATAACAAAGTCTTGGGTCCTACGTCGGTTGCTGTCTCTTCGTCCATGACCTCAGGTCAACTGAGGGCAACCTGCCAGCAGATTACCCAAATGTAATGACTGCAACAGTGAAACACGAAGAACATCAGTGGTACACACACCCATATGTGGTAAGTACACGTATGATTTTAAAAACAGCTAGCAAACCTGGTAACAAATCTTGCTTCATGCGGTATGTACTCCAGGGTAGGTGTGACCCTAGCCCTAAACAGCATCCTACCTTCGCCAAGAATGATACCACAATCTTCTTTCTTTCGGCTTTTCCCGGTTAGGGGTCGCCACAGCGGAACTCCAGTCCGCTAATGATTGGCAGTAGATTGTGACGTGCTGGCTTGCCAGGTCTAACGCACAACCTTCAACGAAGGAACGCCCATTCACGCATGTTGCCACACAGAAGACGCTCTAACTGAGAATCGAACGGGCAACATCTAACTGTGAGGCGACAATGCTACTGCAGCACCACCACCGATACCACAATACCAACAAAAAATTACTGACTTCAACAATTGGCTTAGTTTCTGGTGTCTTTCTAAGGGGATCAAGTATCTGTCTGCCTGGGAATGACATGGTTGACAAGCCATGACGCTTTGCCAGAGATGGCCTCCACCTGTCACCCCTGGGATTCCAGATCTTGGTCAAGGCTCTTGCCTCCCCCATTGTGCCTTTTTTAGGCTATGTCCCAAAGACAAATCTTCCAACATAAAAGATTGGTCAAAAAGTAAACTGAAGGTCATGCTGCTCAATGCTAGGGGCCTTAATCTGGAAATGCACTCACTGGAGGCTCTCCTCACTCTGGAGGATGCCGATGTCTGTGCAGTCACAGAAAATTGGTTTAAGGGCTGTGGAGAGCACAACTGCCTTACCAGTCTATACCTCATTCCACACCCTCCGACCCCAAAATGACGGTGGAAAGATTAAGGGTGGTGGAGTCTCTATCTTCATTAAAGACCGGCACACCTCCAGACTGGTTAACCAGCATGATGCACTGGCATTACTCCAGGTGCAACTGACAGTTGGCAAGACACCCATCCAAGTTACAGCCAGCTCCATGTCTCAGGACACCCAGTTCTTTTCTACCTGGACCTACTTGACTCCATCAAGGTACCCCCCTTAACACTCTGATCCTTGGAGACTTCAACTACCCCACCACAGATTGGGTGAACTATTCCTGCACTAATGCACTCACCCAACGATTCTTTGATTTCATCAACTCTAATGCACTAAATCAGCTGGTCTCATCCCCCACAAGGGGAGAAAATATACTGGAATTGGTTCTCACAAATATGGGTGACCCCTGCACCACTCCCATAGTATGTTCTTCCCTGGTGAAATCAGATCAGTATGTCTCATTCGAAGTTTCTATCCCACCCAACCCCTCCCCAGCTGTAATCAGGCTAAAACCTTCTCAAAGACTGACTACAACCTCTTAAGGGAGGGTATCAACAGCTTCACACCACCACCACCCTCAGAGAATGCAGTCAACTATGCTGAACACTACGGCAGTGCAGTATATAAGCACCTGTAAAACTGCATGGACTCAGCCATACCCAACAGAACTAAAACCTGCTCCTCAAAGAAACATAATCCTGTCTGGTGGACATCCTCTATCAACAGGCTTTACAATAAAAGGAAGAAGCTGTTGTCCAAGGGTAAAAAGGAAAAAATTCCAAATCAGAAAACTCCCTTGTCCACCTCAACAAGCAAATTAGATCACTAGTGAAAAAACTCCAAAGCCAATTATGCATTGAAACTAGCCTCCAAAACAAGGCAAACCACAAGTCTTTTTTCAATTACGTTAGGAACCTCGAAGGCAAATCACAAGTTTATTCCAAATTAGTACTTAATGGTACCACTTACAATGATCCTGCTGACTTAGCCAACGTGCTAGCCACCCCCCCCCACAAGACCTAGTCAACATCCCCAATACTTGTCCCACACCTCACATCCCCATAGATGAAGTGTTAAAGGCTCTATATCCAAGGCAAAGAAAAAGAAGTAATGTACTTGCCATAACATTCCATGCGAGTTATTCATCTCGCATTCCATGCGAGTTATTCATCTCGCCTTCATTCTTTACTGGATGGGTTCAGAGCAAATCCCTCGGCTCCAATACAGCCAACTGCAAAGCTTGAGGTCTTCAAATAGCTTGAGGCCAAGTCCCTATCCCATGATATACCTGGAATTACTTCAGATCTTGTTTGCTGCGTATAATACTATATGTCATTCTTTCACTCCCAAGAGAAAGGTATAGAAGAATTGAGTAACCAGGATGGAGCCAGCATCTCACATGGAATGTTATGGTAAGTACATAACTTCTTTATGTGAAGTTGTCCAATCTTGCCGTTCATTCTTTACTGATGGGTAGCGTCCCAAGCACCATCAACCTCGGGTGGCTCACAGGAGTATATTTCTCACAACCGTGGATCCAAAGGAGGCCCTGTCCCTGGAGGCCTTGTTAACTTTGTAATGAGTGATCAACGTATGAGGTTTTGACCAAGAGGCTGCTGCACAAATGTTATCCATGGGAAGTCTGGCAGAAAAAGCAGATGATGTAGAAACTTCTCTGAGTGTGCTTTAATCTTATGTTGCAAAGGCATACTGGCAGCTGAATAGGCAAAGGTGATACAATCAGATAACCATTTAGACAGTGTTGTTTTAGCCACTGGTCTACCCTTCCTGGAGTCCGAGAATGAAACAAAAAGCTGGTCTGATTTTCTGAAATCTTGTTCTATCTAAATAAAATCTGAGCTGTCTGTGAACATCAAGTTTGTGCAGCATATGTTCTAAATTGTTCGAATGGTTGGGGAAGAAGACTGGCAAATCAATAATCTGGTTGAGATTGGTTTCAGTGCAAACTTTGGGCAAAAATGAGGGGTGTGTTTTAAGTGAGACTGTCAGCATGGAATATCAAATACGGAGGCTTGATGGATAAAGCCTGAAGCTCTGATACTCTGCGGACAGAAGTAATAGCTACCAGAAAGATAGTCTTCTATGACAACAATTTGAGGTCACAAGAGGAAGCTGGTTCAAATGGCAGAAGAATTATCTGGGAAAGCATAAAATTTAGATTCCATGGAGAATAGGGAGATTTCACAGGTGGTCTAATATGAAAATTCCCTCTGAGAAAAGCTCTGGATAATTTGTGAGACATAATATTCAACCCTTCAAATCCAAGATGAAAATTAGAAATAGCAGCCAATTGAACACGAACTGTTGCTCTTGCAGCTCCTTTGTTAAAAATCATAGTCAAGAACTCAAAAATGGAGGCCATAGGGGCTTGGTAAGGATCATTATTATTTTTAGAAGCCCATATAGAAATTTTTTTCCATTTGCTAAGATATAGCTTCCTAGTAGAAGATTTATGAGAAGATAAAAGGATCTGTTTTGTTTCACTGAAGAGGTTATGGAACCCGGCTATGATGGGAATTGGAGCAGCCAAGCTGTCAGCTTCAGGGACTGCAGAGAGGGATGAAGATCATCTGCAGAGTGTGTCAGAAGGTCTGGAACTAGGTCCAGAATCCAAGGGTCCTCCAAAAGATGAAGTCGAAGGAAGGGGAACCAAATCTGACGAGGTCAATGAGGGGCTATAGAATGATGGTCCTTCCCAGGGTTTTTGCTTTCTGTAGAAACTTGGGTATCAACAGGATTGGTGGAAATGCATAGAGGAGACCTGGAGGCCAATCGTGTAAGAGTGCGCCCCTTGGGGCTTCTCCCAGGGGGGAATCGGGGCAAAGTAGCTTCTGCATTTCGTGTTCATGTGATTGGCAAAAAGGTCACAGCAAGGCTGGCCCCACCTGCGCAATATCCTGTCTGTTATTTCTTTCTTGAGGGACCACTCGTGCGGCAACAAGACAGCCCTGCTAAGCTTGTCTGCTATCACGTTCAGATTTCCCCGGGATGAGCGTTGCCAACAGAAAGCGCTGGGTGGAAACAGCCCATTGCCATACTCAGAGCCTTGCGACAAAGGGGGGTAATACCTGGTTCCTCCTTGTTTGTTCAAATACCAGACCACCAACATGTCTGTCAGAATCGCAATCATACCCAGAGAAAGAGTCCTGAAAGTACTGCAATGCCAGAAGTATTGCTCTCATCTCCAGGACATTGATATGCAGATGTGTCTCTTGATTGGTCCATGTGCCTTGGCCTGTCTTTCCCTGAAAATGCCCCCACCCCAAATCAGGGAAGCGTCCGTGGTAGTGACATGAAGTGAGGTCAACCACCACTGAAGGTCCTTTTTGCAGGAATTTGTGATTATAGTGTGAGACATGGGAAGCTCTTGGCAGGACCATTGAGTAAACAGCCATTGTAGTATCTGCATGTGCATACGAGCTAGTGGTATGGCTAGAATTGCTGCTACTATCATGCCTAATAATTTTAGAACTTCTGATGCTGGTGCTCTGTCTTGATATCAGTATGCTGACATGCCGACGAAAGAGAGAGACTCTTTCAATTGGAGGCCTTAGTGTGGTGGTGGTGGTGCCCAACTCTGCCCCAATAAAAATGATATGCTGCGATGGCAACAAGGCAGATTTTTCTGAGTTGATTGTAAAGCCCAGATGATTGCAGAGTAACAGAGTGGACTCCCTGGCCTGAATGAGTTGATGCATGGTGGTGGCAGTTAAGGAACCAATAGTCTAGGTACGGAAACACCTGGAATCTTAGACGCCTCAGGTGAGCCGTGACCACTGCCATGCATTTGTTGAACACTCTGGGGGGCTGTACGTGAGACCAAAGGGCAGGGCTCAAAACTGGTAATGATTAGCTCCCAGCCAGAAGCACAGATGATCCCTGGATGGCCTGGCCATTTTTATGTGGTGGTACGCATCCTTCAGATCTATCGAGCACATCCAATTGTCTTTCCATAAGAAGGGAAGTATAGACTTAAGCATGAGCATCCAAGAACGTCTTTCTTTACGTATTGGTTCAGTCTGCTGAGGTCCAATATGGGTCTCCAGTCCCCTGTCTTCTTTGGAACCAAAAAGAATCTTAAGTTCCAGATCCTGTCTGGTCTGCTGGGACTGGTTGGATAGCTTTTTTTCTTGGCAACGTCCCTCTGATGCCAGTTCCCTGTAACTGGGTTGAATGTCCGGGATTTTTCTTATGGGTGGAGGGGGTGTGGTAAATGGGATGAAGTATCTTCTGGAAATTATACTTTGTACCCAGCTGTGTTTTATTTTGAGCCAGGAATCTGAATAAAAAGCTAAGCGACCCCCCGACTGCCTCCAGAGCAGGACAGTCGGGCCTCCTCTCAGGAGCGCTGGTAGGGCTTCCCAGGGAAGTGATCTCTGTTGCCCTGGTGTTGCTGACCCCCTCTGCCGCGAGGGCGGTGTCTTCCATTATTGCCCCTTCCTCTGCCTCTGGAAGGGGGTTCACCACGTGTCCTAAAAGTGTTGGTGAAGTTTCAGCCAGAAACTAGTAGTCCATTGGTCGCTTTGGGCCCATTCCCCTAGTCCCTTTCAGCCCCTAAATAAAAAAACAAAAACACGCTGCTTTGCTTTGTTGTACACCACTCACACACACAAGATCCTGGTGGTGGCCTGCAAGTAGCAGAAAGCCAGAGAAAGCCAAAACTTCTTTCATTCTACCAGATTTTCCTTTTCCTTTTTGTGTTATATATTAGCTACTGTACATATTTACTACTGCTTTTTTCTGCTGTTTTACATCTCTTTTTTTTTTTTCTCTTATTGTACATATTTGCACACTTTCCTGCACTTATTGCTGCTTTATTAAACACTAAACTGCATTTACAGCATTTATAGCATTTACCGTCTGTTTTTCCTTGTCTTCCTTGTCTAAAACAAAAAACTCTGCTACTTCTAGTATGTCTGAACTAGAGTACTAGTCTGCCTTCCAGCTCAACTGGTGAACTTGGGAATATTTGCTGCATTGTTACCTTTGCCTTTGTTGCCTGAGGAGGAGGGATTGCCTTTTTACAAAGAGTGGGGGAAGCACAGAGCAGCCACTGTACAACGGGATTGAAGGCAGAGCTCAACTTTTGGCCCCAGTTCAGTTTTGGTTTTAATGTCCATTGGTTGTTTCCCACCATACATAACCCAAACTACAACTTCGCTCCATGCATACCCAAACCAAATTACTCCAGCATGGCCACCAACTCAGGCTTCCAAAACGTGGCAGCCAGCAGGAGAGACTAAAGAGTGACTCTATTAGATATACTTATTACCACCTATTTCATAGCCAACACTTTAAGCTTTTATTTAAGCTTCCACTCTGTTTGCTTTCTACTTTTATTTCTACTTTTTTGTGTTTCTTGATTTTGTGTTTTGCAATTCTTAAGTCTGTAGCACACTGACGCCGTTAAAGACACTACAACACTTAAGTGTAGTCGCATTAAAGCAGTGTCTTCTCTTTTTATCTTCTCTCAACAGCAAAACACTCAAATCTCTCAGTCACTGTACTCCAGTTCAGAGTTTGTTTCAGTTTGCCTTCTTCCTGGTGACTTTTAGTTCCTGTTACTGATCCATTGCCTTATTAGGAAGGAGGAAGTTTCTTTTGAGGGACAGTGGAAGCCCTAAGCACTGGCCGCTGCAGTTTCAGCCAGAAACTAGTAGTCCATTTAGAGCTTTTGCCCCATTCTTTAGTTTGGCTTCCCTGTTATTGTCCCTCAAACCCCCCTGCTGCCTGCTGCTCAGCTAAGCGGCGTGTACGGGATTACGCCATTTGGCCGTTAAACAAGGTTAAACCTGTTTGGGCCATCTAAAAACCATTTCTTGGCCATCTGCCAAAACTCTACCAATTTTCCTCTTCCACTACCTTGTAACCTACATCCCTCTGAACTAAAAAGCAAAATACTCTGTATCAGAACAGTCAGCTAGAGTCCTTCTGTATAGCCGACTGCCTTCTATACTCTTACAGTACTAAACACTCCTACCTCATATGTGATTTGAAGGCCCTCTTTGACCAAGGAGAGTCCCCCAGCACCTAAAACCCACTTCTCATCAGTCCTTTGAGAATCCAGTTATCCACTGCTTCTAAGGAGTGGGTGTCCAGGAGGTGTGTCCATCCAGCTCAACTATGGTGAACCTCCTGATAATGAGGGGCACATACACATGCCTCCTCACAACACCACGAACAACTCTCTCCTTTCTCACAAAATACACAATACGTAGAGATAGAGCTATCACACGACCACCTCTGAGGCTGAGAAGGTTCAACGACAGGACACACAAGACAGGACACCACACACAGGTAACACAACATCAAACGAGGCAGTCACACATGTACCATCAAAACTTCATGCTCATACAAATTTCACACAAGAGAGACATACAAAGAGATACCAAAAAAGCCAACCAAACACCAAGAGACCACCAAACCAGACACCAAACAGCTTCAACACATGCACGACACACACCAACAGACACATACACCAGTCACACACAGGAGTGCCAAACAGTCCCAGACACCAGTGAAGGCCAAACAAATGCCAACACACAGTCAGGAGGTGATTCCATAGTCAGACACACTGGCGTCCAGCTTCACCACTGGCTGGTAAGAAGTCGAAGCACTCAGGTCCTGCCTGTCAGCATAGATCCACATCAATAGCAAGCACTCGGGTCTCTCAGTCAACTCAGTCATTATCCACAGAGCCAGGTCGACACCTGCCCTGACATCGTCCAGCGACCTGAGGGAATACGAGGGGCATTACATTATGGCCAGGCAGATAAATCCTGGATTCAGAGCGGATGATGGTATTCATGACCTTAGTGATGATGCCTTCACCTAATATGATGCCATAATACAGTGATAAGATGATCGGGTGGGACGGCTGCTGGCTTAAATTGTGGTGGAGGACAAGCTGGAAAAGGGCCTCTGCCACCGGGATGACATGCTGGACCTGCTCGCTTTAAGGATGAGGCCACCCAACACCTCTGCGCCCCATACCAAGGGATATTTTAGGCAATTCTTGCCACCTCCTACCACCTTTTAAGGCAAAACTCAAATTCTAAACCACTATGCCTAGAACTGCAAGGAAAAAAGAAGTCTCAAATGCAAGCCAATGCCAGAAGTCTCAATCTGCAAGATGTGCTCCTTTCGAGGGCCTGTGCCAATATGGAGAACATCGATGTCTGTGAGAGCACAGACACCCTGGTTCAAGGCTCCTGACCCGAGACCATCCAGGTGCAATTAACCATAGGCAAGACTGCTCTGCAATTTGTAGCATGTTACAGGCCACCCTCTCAAACTCAGGAACCTCTACATGGCCTTCCTGAAAACATTGAGGGGATAAATGTATCTCAAACACCATCATACTAAGGTGACTTTTAGGTGACTTTAAAACACTAATCGAACACTACTCAAGCCCCCCAAAGCTCTACCGCTCTCACCCAAGATTCCTAATAAAATCAAATCAAATGCCATGGACCAACACCAAAACATACTTGATCTCATCACATAAACATGCTCATCATCATCATCAACATCAAAGTATCAAAACGGACAACTGCCAGATCACCCTCACTGAAATAGACACTAATCATCCCGCCTCACGGCTCATCCTCCAAAAACCGCTTCAAAAAAAAACAAAAGACCACAGTGAAAACTTCCTTCTTAAACTGTTCACACTTCTGTGCCCTGAGCCAGTGGTAAACATTACTCAAACCGCTGAATCTCTTACAAATGCCTTCTACCGCACAAATGCCTTCTAATGGCACCTACAGGACTGCATGGAACTAAGACTCTGTACCTAAAAACTAAGAGCTCTATAAAATCATCCAAGGCAAATTTTAAAATGCTCCTTGGGCTTTTCAGAACCACATTTTTCCTCCCCTTTGACTTTTAGGGTAGGGTCGAGTAGGGGTGGAAAAACAGACCCCGACGGCAGACGGGAGTCTTTCCATCCTGTTCACACCTGGTTAAGGTTTCCTTCACTTTAGGCACGAAGACTGACGAGCCATCAAAGAGTGTTCACGAAGGATGACTTGAAAGGCTCTGCGAAGGAACACAAGCACATCCAAGAGCGTCTCCTAAGAGCAACTCCTGTACCCACTGCCCTACTCGTTCCATCAGCTGCATAAGAGATGAGGCGCATGGATGAGTTGACTATAGAATTGAGGGTAGCAAGCTGAGAGGTAACTTTGTCTGAAGCTCCTGCAGCTACTGTACCCTGAAGATAATCTCCTAGCTCCTTAAGGAGATCTTTTTGTAACCTGGTAAAAATGGGTTAAATAGTTGAGCAAACGAAGAGCAAAAGGTCGCTGAACTAAACATGCGCTTCCTATACCTATCCATAATCCTGGAGTCTCTGTTAGGAGGATGGATAAATGAGGAAGTCTCAGACATTGCCTTTTCGGTGGCTGCCACCACCACCACCCTAGAACACCTTTTGTTAAAAATGGTTTGTCAAGCGGGGCAGAAATTAATTTATTAGGCCTCCTAGGGACAGGCCCCATAGTATCCAGAGACTCCCACGTCCTTCGTGAGACCAGCTGCATCAGCACATCGAAGGGCAGAGACACCCAAGAGGTGGAGGGCTGAGACCAGAAAGTCTTCAGGAGAATTGATTCATCCTCAACAGGGCTTTTGGACTGCCAGTCACCCCTCTGCCTAAGGATTTCAAGTATTTCAGCAAATGAGATAACCTTAGAGGGGGGACCGTGGGGACCTTACTGACTCATCTAAGTCAGTATCTGATGTTAGAGACTCCTGAGGGGAGGCTAGATGTTTCTTACACAATCTCTTCCTGGGAACCTCATCAGTGGGAACTTCTGGTGAGGTCTCAGAAGAGCAGAGGCCTCCCAATGGGGCTTCCTGAGGCTCTGGGTCTCTACGCTTAGTCAGGATGTGTGAGGCAGAAGCAGACTCAGGTGCTTTAGGGGAGGAGGAAGGCAGATCTGAGGTCGAGGATGTCTTAGGAGACATGCCTCTCCTCATGGCATCGAAAGCATCTCTGCTCTGATGTGAGGGAACTGACGGATCTGAAGATACCGGGACAGTGACCTCTGAACCAGAGGTAGGAGCTGAGCTCATCCAAGCCGAAGCTCTGAAAGGGAGAGTCGGAAAGTACAGTTCTGTACCTACCATAAATGTAGATGTTCGAGTGCTAATACAGCTGCAGTCATAACAGATGGGTTCTCCTGCCGTCAGGCGGGTCCTCGGTAAGCCGAACTCCAAAGTCTAGGTCCGGCGTCAGTTGTTGTCGCTTCTTCCCTGACGTCAGTGCGACAGGGGTATAAAAGAACCAGCCGACGCCATTTTCTTCAGTTTTTCTTGCCCCAGATGTCAGGTGCCCCCAGAAGGAAGGCAAATTACATAAAATTATGTAATAATGCAATGCAATATAACCAAAGACCAGTAGTTGCAAGCAAATACACCATAAAAGAAGACCCCTAGAGGGGAAGGAGGGAGGGAAACCTGGACTGTAGCTGTATTAGCACTCAAACATCTACATTTATGGTAGGTACAAAACTGTACTATGTTCACCGTGCATACAGCTGCAGTCATAACAGATGGGTAGAATCCCAAAGCTAAGAAATGGGTGGTAGGCACTAGGTGGAGCTAGGAAGAGCCAAAATGCCCTGCAATACTGCAGTGGCAAAGCCTGCTCTAGATTTGGAGAATAATGGTAGATTGTAGTGCCTAGAGAAGGTATGCACAGAACTCCAAGTGGCTGCTTCTAAAATATCCTTGGTAGGAACTCCTCTGAGGAAGGCTGCAGAGGTGGCTGTGGCCCTGGTAGAATGAGTTCTAATGCCTGTAGATACAGTTTTGCCATGAAAGGAATAGCAAAAGCGTATGCAGTGGGCTATCCCATTTTGAGATTGTCTGTTTGGATATTGACTTTCCTTGAGCTCCTAACGCATAGGCCACAAAAAGCTGTTCTGATTTTCTGAAAGGTTTTGTTCTGTCCAAATAATAACGCAGTTGTCTGTGGATGTCCAAGGAATGCAGTAATCTCTCCCCTTTGTTTAGAGGATTAGGATAAAAAGTTGGTAAATGTATGGCCTGATTTAAAGCTACCTTGGATACCACTTTAGGTATAAAGGATAGGTTGGTACGTAATGAAACTCGGTCCTGATGGTAGATGATAAAAGGCTGGACAGCCATAAGAGCCAGCAGTTCTGAAACTCTACGAGCTGAAGTGATAGCCAGAAGGAAAGCTGTTTTCCAGGACAAGTATTGTAAATCTGATGAGGCAGCTGGTTCAAAAGGAGGCAAAGTCAGTTTTTCCAAAATGAAATTAAGATCCCAAGCAGGTATTGGTTGTTTCCTTGGAGGTCGTAAATTCTTAGCCCCTCTGAGGAACTGTCTTAATAGAGGGTGAGAGAATAAAGGTGGATCAGTGTTGTATTCTGCAGAAATGGCTGAGGCATGGATTTTGATTGAGAACGAAAGACCACTGCTTAGCAGTTCAGCCAAATATTGTAGTATTTGAGATAAATTCAGTTTTCCAGGGCACTGGCCCTTTTTCTCATTCCAAACACAAAAATGTTTCCATTTTGCAGAGTAAGCTTTTCTAGTTGATGGCCTTCTGGCCTCCAAAATGACATCCTGCACCTCCTTGGAGAGCAGGACCTGCTGCGATGCTAAGGAATCTTCCATGCGGCTAGATTGAGTGTTTTCAGCTGACTGAAAAGAGTTCTGAAGCTGTGCTGAGTCAGAAGAAGAGGCATTAGAGGCAGGGTCCATGGTGGGGAATGCGTCAGGCTCCTCAGGAGTGGGTACCAGTGTTGCCTTGGCCAGTCCGGAGCAATGAGGATCATCTGTGGTCTGTCTGTTCTGGTCTTCAATAGGACTTTGGGCAGCAGAGGAAGAGGTGGGAAGGCATAAACTGTCATTGATGTCCAACTGAAAGAGAGAGCGTCCACTCTGCAGGCCTTTGGATGGAAGATCCTTGAGCAGAACCTTGCCAATTGATTTTTGTGGGAAGCAAAGAGATCTATCTCTGGCCTTCCCCATTCTTGGATTATTTCTGTAAAAACTTTTGGATGGAACTTCCATTCGTGTGGATCTGTCATATTCCTGCTTAGGTTGTCTGCCAGCGTGTTTTCCTTGCCTGGCAAGTACTGTGCTTGTAGTTCCATTTGTAAGTCCATGGCCATGTTCCAAAGTGACATGGCCAGTCTGCATAAGGGATAAGAATGTGTTCCTCCCTGCTTGTTTATGTACCACATAACTGTGGTGCTGTCTGTTCTTATCAATAGCTGACCTGGTTGTAGAAGGTCCTTGAAAGCTGTAATAGCATTTATCACTGCTAGCATTTCTTTTTGGTTGATGTGAAGGTGCATTTCTTTTCAGGTCCATTTGCTCTGAATGCACCGGTCTGTCATGTGCGCCCCCCAGGCGTAGTCCGCGGCGTCTGTTGTGATGACTTGATTTGCTTGAGGCTTGCTGAATGGAAGACCTGTGTTTGTTTGGCATGCTTGAGCCCACCACAAATTCCTTTTGCAGACATGGAATTAGTGGTATTATTGTTTCCAAACTGTGGCTGTGTTGAGACCATATGTTTTTTAGGTACCATTGTAGTTTTCTCATATGCAGCTTTGCACATGGGATTAGTAAGATGCAAGATGCCATGAATCCCAGAGCCTGCAGGATTTTCCTTGCAGTCAGCCTGGTGCAATTTGCCAGTGTTCTGAAACATTGAATTAGTTGCCCCTGCTTCTCTGGCGTGAGGTAGGCCATCTGGGTGTTTGTGTCCAAATTGGCACCCAGGAAAATTATCTTCCGAGAGGGTATTAGTCTTGATTTCTCTTTGTTGACTGTGTATCCTAGAAAGTTTAATAACATTATTACATAAGCCAGATGTTTCAGAAGAATGTGCTTGCTGTCCGCTTGGATCAGGCAGTCGTCCAAATAAGGGTATATTTGTATCCCTTGAAGTCTGCAGTAGGCAATTACTGATGCCAGGCATTTCGTGAATACTCTGGGCAGTAGATAAACCAAAGGGCAATGCAGAGAATTGATAATGGGTTGAACCTGCAAGAAATCTGAGGTATCTTCTGCAATTTTGTCTGATTGGGACATGCAGGTATGCCTCCCTGAGGTCCAATGTTACCAGCCAAGACTCCTTGCACAGCATGGGAAGAAGTTGCTGTAGAGTGAGCATCTTGAATTTTGGTACGAGTAGAAATGTGTTTAGGATGGATAGGTCCAAAATAGGTCTCCAATCTTTTCCCTTCCTTGGTACCAGAAATAGCCTGGAATAAAAACCTTGACCTTGTTCGTCCGTAGGTACCTCTTAAATAGCTTTCATGTTTATGAGATCTGTAATTTGCTTTTGTGCCTCTGCCCGTTGATTGTGTGGCAGGTTTGGCATGCCTTTCATTTTTGGAAGGGTATGAAAATGGAATTTATAGCCTCTGTTTATAATGTTCAGGATCCATTTGTCCTTTGTGACAATATGCCAATTTTTTGAGAATAGTGCCAGCTTTCCTCCTAAGGAGGCTGCCATTTGAGACCTGGTTGGCATGCAAAGGGGAAAATCATTGGTTTTGCTTTCTGAAAGATTGCGAGTAGTCCTCACCACCTCTTTGTGTAGGAGCTTGCCATTGTCTGCCTCTGTACGAGCCTTGTGTTTGCCCTCTGCCCCTCGGGCGCCTGTATCTGCCTCTTTGGGGTCTGTCTGGGGCAGGAAAGGACCAGTTTTTGGAAGGCCAATATCTACTAAAACGTGGGGGTTGAACCTGCAGAAATTCTTTCACAGTTTGCATTGATTTAGCTTTTTCCTCCATTTTCCGTAATACTTCTTCAGCATTTGCCCCAAATAGTACATCCTTTTGAAGAGGGGCGTCTAGTAATTTAGCTTTGACATGATCAGGCAAGGTTTGTTCCTTGAGCCAGGCATGCCTATGTATGACTGAGCCTGTAACAGCAGTTCTACAGGAGGCCTCTAGAGCATCAAAACCACATTGTAAGGTATGTTTACCCACTTGTTCTGCACTATGCATCAAATCCTGCAACTCCTTCATGTCTGGTTGTTCAGGTTGTGACATTTTACTTTTCAATTGAGATAACAGAAACTGTTGGTATTTTAGCATATGAAACTGACAGTTTAAGGCCCTCATGGATAAGGTAGCCGAGGTATATACCTTTTTTCCCCACCTTTCTAAGGATCTGGAATCCCTCTCGGAAGGCAATGGGTTTTTGGCAATGGAGGCCTTAACTCCCTTGGGCCCCTGTAAGATGGTTTCTAGGTCAGCAGCATGGCTTTTGTATAGAAATTGGTGAGAGTCAGGAACCCTGTAGTACCTGTCAGGCTTAACTGGAGCTGGAGGAAGAGAGTCCGGGTTAAGGCAGGCCTCCGAGTAAACATCATCTAGGATGTCCAGAACAGGTGGAATAGCCAGAGGCCTGTGTTGGGGTAACAAAAGAAATTCCCTGAGCCTTTTCTTGGTATCTGAATAATCCTGGCCTTCCCAGTGGAAGTGTTCCCTTAAGGTATGCAGAGTTTCACCAAATGAGAAATCCTCAGGGGGGGATACAGAAGGAATAGATTCCTCTGCATCAGAGTCTTCAAAAGGGGAGTAAGACTGTTCCTGATAATCAGAGTGCTCTGAAATAATGGAGCCCTGATCATAGGAGGGGGAATCTTCCTCCACTCTGGGTCTTTTGTCCGGAGGTGGCTGAGAACCTCTGATTAGACTAATTAAATCCTCAGCCATTTTAAGCATCTGCTTCTTAGGCATGGGGCCTGGAGATGGGCCCTGTGTAGCTGGTCTCTTAGGGTGCATGGTAGCTTTAGACTTGGTGAAAGCCTTGATGGAGAAAGAAGAGGAAGGTCTGAAGACAACTTGAGTGGAGGTGGACCTGTCCACATTCTGTTTCAACGCCAAGAGTGGCTTTGATATCTGTAGTCAGGGTGTGGGCCGAGGAGCCCGCGACCTCTGGTACAGGAGACACCGCCAAAGATGTGTCGGTAATCAGGGGCTGCGTAGGCGCCTCGCTGAGAACCGGAGCACGTGTAGTCGGCTTTGGCGTGGTGTCGATAGAGGCCGCGGACCTAGAGTGTCGGTCCTTGTCTTTGCGTTTTTTTAGTCAAAACCGGAGTCGGAGTATCCGACGACATAGTATAGTTAAATGCTTTCCCAAAATAATGCTGGGCGAACTCCGCCCGACGCTTAATGGTGCGTTTGTTGAATGTAGCAAAAAAGCGACAGACCGAGATGTCGTGGTCTGGGCCTAAACAAGGTATACAGAGGGAATGGAAACCCTTATGCGGTATTTGCTTCCCACAAGAAATACAATTATTAACTTTGTCTGACATCGGTCAGAGGCAAGAAAAAGTTTCTAGCGGGTACTTAGCTTTTAAGAAGACTTTGGTTCCAAATTTTTCGTAATCTCAGGAGCTGGCCGACCGGCACTTGCGAACTGCTTCTGCTTCGGGCACTGCGCGGCAAGAAAGACTGAAGAAAATGGCGTCGGCTGGTTCTTTTATACCCCTGTCACACTGACGTCAGGGAAGAAGCGACGACAACCGACACCGGACCTAGACTTTGGAATTCGGCCGACCGGGGACCCGCCTGACGGCAGGAGAACCCATCTGTTATGACTGCAGCTGTATGCACGATGAACATCCAACAAGTCAGTCCGTCTATCCTCCCCGGACCCGACTAAAGAGCGTCTGCCCCTAGAGTCCTCGATCAGCACCGAGGATGTCAAGAGTGCAAGGAGCCGAAGACACTGGAGCAGGCGTTGGCTCGGAGGCTTCCACTATCATCAGGTCTGACTCCTCCGGCTCCGTAGGACCTGCATGGCTTGAAGGAGGAATAGTTTGAGCTGGTGCAAGGGTCTTCGGCTCCAAAGCCATTTGGGTCAAAGCAGATAACACTTTTTGCCAAGGCTGGTGCCAATAACTGCTTCTGCACCACACGATCCACATCCAGATCTGACAGGCTGATAGAGAACAGAGAGGAGTGCATCGAAGGTGGTACCGACTGAAGTAATGGACTCTTTGGAGCTTATGACACCGGTTCCAAGACTCTGGACCGGCTCCGAAAGGAAAAAACTGTCTGTTCCGATGTCAGTGGAGTCTAAGTCGGAGAATTTTTTGATTTCTTAGAGTCTGACGTCTTGGAAGACTGAGAACTTGCTGGATCCATCTTGGTCACTCAAAGCTTCTTGAAACGAAGGTTTCAACAACCCTCTGTTGATAAGTTTTCTCTTCCTTTCCTGAAGGCTGTGTGTTACAGACATCTTCTGGCCACACTTTGGGCAGTCTTAAACCCAAACTTGGGATGCTTGTCTTGGTCAGCCACTGAAAAACTTGAATTACTGTCACACAAAACAATTCTACAGTAATCAGCTACCAAAAGCCTTAAAAGAAATCAGGTTAAATCACAAACATACACACACATGCCCGAAATGCAATTTAAACATAAATGCAAATATAAATGTGACAGGAAAAGCCTTTACTGTCACCACAACTTTTTAAACACACAATAACAGCAGGCTATACAGAAAAAAGGAGATAGCTGCTAAGATATAATATCCTGTCTAAATATCCAGTCAGACAAAATTACTGTTAATAAAACTCTAACAGTTATTATAAACTTAAGCCTGTCCTAAACAAACTGAAGGCTAAATGCACTACACAGAAAAACTACACACTAAAAAGTTTTTAGCAAAATACTGACAAAGGTCACGGACTAAGCACACTCTACTGATTAGCAAACAGTTTAAACTAGGCCTAAAACAAGAGGCCACCTAGAAAAAAAATTTAAACAGACTAAGGGAAGGGAATATAGTACAGTAACACACAGTATAAACCTGTAAGAGCTTTAATAAACTACCTAAGCTATTTAAACTATCTAACTATGTAAATGTAAGAAAGAAATAAGTAGAAAAAATTTTACTGGCCTGAGCTAATGCAGAACCTCCAATCTATTGCACCAACAAACTAGATCTGGGGTAAATTCCAGGTGCATCATGGGATATGGACTTGGCCTTGAGCTATTTGAAGACCTCGAGAGTTGCAATTGGCCGTATCGGAGCCGATCCCATCAGTAAAGAATGAACGGGGAGATGGAACAACTTCACATCACAGCTTCCATGGGACCGGATAGTATCCCAGGCTGTATTCCGCACCATCTCCAGCAAGAACTAGCTTTGCCATTGAGCACCCTATTCAACCACAGCCTAATTACAGGCTTCATTTCAGGAGAGTGGAGAACCACCATTGTCATCCCCTTGCACAAAGGTGGTGCGACTATTGACCCTGGAAACTACTGCCCCATTAGCTTGACAAGTCTGATCTGTAAAGCCATGCAGCGTATTATTATTATGGATCTTATAAACAACGACATAGGCAATCTCCAAGCACTCAACCCCATCCAATTCGGATTCATCAGGTGCAGATCTTGCCTATTGAACCTAGCTGACTTCTTTGAGACGGTCACCAAGGCCCTGGATGAGGGAAGGTCAGTACATACAGCTTACCTTGACCTGGCCAAAGCCTTTGACACAATCCCCACTCGGGCATCATTGAAAAGCTAACAACTTGGTGTTAATCCCCATCTCGTCAGATGGGTGGCCAACCGGCTCACAGATAAGAACCACGAGGTCAAAACAGGCACCACCACCTCTGACAGAAGACCTGTCACTAGTGGTGTTCCCCAGGGATCTGTCCTGGGAGCCCTACTGTTTAGCATCTATTTCTCAGACGTCCAGGCAAAGACAAAAGGCCTGTGACTGACCAAGTTTGTGGACGACTAAGTTGGGTGCTGTCATTAACTCCCCAAATTATGTTAACATACTGCAAGAGGGTCTATATGATGTACTCAAACATTTAGGTGATTGAACACCTAAACATCAACCCATAAATGTCAAACTCTGACAATCGCGAACGGCCATGTACAAGAATTTTTTCCCTGGGAAAAAATATGCTTGGCCGTCATTGGTAATTTGCCCTTTTCCCCAATGTAGAGCGATCTCAGAGTTGGTATATTTAGTTGGGGGTGTATGGTGGGCACAGCCCTCCCACTTGATTAGTGTTTAAAGGTGTTTGTTTTGTTTTCTACGGACAAGCCGATGTTTTCCCAGGGAAAACATTTGTGTAAATGGCCATTCGTGGTTTTAAGGGTTCAACATTTACGAGTCGACATTTAGGTGTTCGATCACCTTAACGTTCGAACACATAATATATACCCCACTGCAAGAGGATCTCAAAGCTACAAATAACTGTTGCCAAAGTCATGGCCTTAAGTTAAACGCAACAAAAATGTCTTATCATAATATTCGGCAAAAACATGGCCCCTACTGATTACCACATCAATGGCAACCCCCTAAGCACACAACCTGTGATGAGACACCTGGGTACTCAGGTTGACAACAACCTCACATTCGACCATCATGTGGCAGCAGTGGTCAGAAAAGCCTTTTGCTTGGTTCATCTCATAAGTAAAGGGATTGCATCCAGAAAAAAAGGAGGTACTCTTCCCTCATTAGACCTACAATTGAGTACAACACCCCCCATTTGGTATGCACCTCTCCAAACACCTGCAGCAACTGGAAAGGCCACAAATACCTCACAAAGAGAATCCATGGCCTCCAACACCTGTCCTATGGGGACAGGCTCAAATCACCACCATTTTACTCAGTATCTTACAGATTGTTCAGAGATGGATCTGTGTCTCGCCTATAAGGCAATATCGGACCCTGCCCTACTAGTGATGCTCCATCTCTGCAAGTCTAACTCCACACGCATTACCCACTGGGATAGGCCTAAATCTATTATGTGACATCAACAAAACCTGCTGGAGTGGCAGATTGATCTCCCAGAGGCTCCCCCATCTCTGGAATAGACTTGCCATACATGTCAAAGAGAATATTTCGTCGACTCTTCAAGAGCAACCTTGATGAGTGGATGGGAAACCACAAAGTTGTCCCAGAGGTTCCACCTTTGTCCCTCACTGACAAGCGCAACAGGTGATGACTGAGGTTTCTTTTTGGGGGATAAACTCTTGGCTAAGCTTGTAAGGGCCCCAGGGCCATTAGCCTAGTAACCTCCTATGATCAATACATATGCTCCCTCCCCCACCAGCAAGTCAGCAACTTTGGCAGTTAATTACCAGCACACTTACAAGACACTGCAGCAGTCACAAATGGACCAAAAAAATGATAAGGGGATATGGATGCACGACAGAAATGTAGGCATAAATTAACAAAAGGATTATTACACATCCATAACTGGCTAGCTAGCACCATTTGTCAGAAATGCAAGTATGACACCAGTTTATCATTTCACGGTTACAGGAACAATATCAATTAACAATCCGTTTATCTATCCATTCCACAATCCACTGCTAATGGCAGTGCTTAAAAATTGCCTAATCTTACAAGTTACTCTACTACAGTTAAGTACTGTTAACTGTAACTCCCTAACCCTTCTTAAGTGACAATACCTGATTTTATGTAATCAGAGTCCCTTTAAGTGTATGCTCCAAACCTGACCATGAGAGAGCAGTCAGTACCTATATATACACTCAAACCAGCAGAAAGAGTTAATTCTAATAAAACTGTGCCAAAACGGCAAAGTACTAAAAACTGAAGACCGCAGAGTGTTTGTAGAAAAAGTACAGTTTTGTACCTACCATAAATGTAGATGTCCGATAGGTATGCATCTGCAGTCCTAACATATGGGTTGTCCTGCCTCAGGCAGCCCTTCGGTCGGCCGGATTCCAAAGTCTGGGTCTGGCCTCGGCTGATGTCGCACTTCACCCGACGTCATAGCTGCTGTGTATTGGGTATAAAGGCATCAGCCAACGCCATTTTCCTCAGTGTTTCTTGCCCCAGATGCCAGGTGCCCTCTAGGAAGGCTAAATTTGGATAAATGCAAATAATTCCAAACAGTAGAGAGCAAACAATATAACAATATATATATAGATATATACATATATACAAACAAATACACCATAATAGATTCCCCCAGCTAGCTAAAAGAGGGGTAAATACCCTAGGAATACCACAGAGGGGAAGGAGGGTGGGTAATCCTGACTGCAGATGCATACCTATCGGACATCTACATTTATGGTAGGTACAAAACTGTACTATGTCCTTCAAGGATGCATCTGCAGTCCTAACATATGGGTAGATTACCATAGCCAAACTGGGGGAGGAGGTACTAAGCTAAAGATGGTGTAGTTAAGATCCCTTGCAAAACAGCAGTTGCAAAACCTGCTCGGGATCTGGAGTATAAAGGAAGATTATAATACTTGGCAAATGTATGCACGGAGCTCCAAGTAGCAGCTTCTAAAATGTTTTTGGTAGCCACTCCTCGTAGGAAAGCTGTAGTAGTGGCTGTAGCTCTTGTGGAGTAAAGCCTGATATTTTCTGGAGTTGTCTTTCCATGAAAAGAGTAGCAAAATCTAATGCAATTTCCTATCCATTTTGAGATTGTCTGTTTTGAAATTGCTTTTCCTTGCATTCCTGTTGCATATGCTACCAGAAGCTGGTCAGTTTTCCTGTTGGTCTTAGTTCTGTCCAGATAGTAGTGTAATTGTCTGTGTGCATCCAAGGTATGTAGTAGTCTTTCCCCCCTGTTCTGTGGGTTGGGGAAGAATGTAGGTAAATGAATCGCTTGGTTCAATGATACTCTGAGACCACTTTTGGCATAAAAGTAGGGTTAGTTCTCAGAGACACTCTATCCTGATGGAAGATAAGGAAGGGCTGTACTGCCATTAATGCCTGTAACTCAGATACCCGTCTTGCTGAAGAGATTGCAAGCAGGAAAACAGTTTTCCAAGATAAGAACTGTAAGTCTGCTGTTGCTGCTGGTTCAAAAGGGGGGAGTGTTAACTTTTCCAGCACAAAGTTGAGATCCCATGTAGGCAAAGGTGGTTTCCTTGGAGGCTTTACATTTTTGATTCCTCTCAGGAACTGCCTGAGTAGAGGATGAGAGAAGACTGGAGGATCCATGTTGTATTCTGCTGAAATTGCTGATGCATGAATCTTAATGGAGAAGGACAGGCCATTGTGGAAAAGTTCTGCTAAGTATTCCAGGATGTTTGCTATGTTTGCCAATGATACATTTTCCCCTTTTGCTGCACTCCAAATGAGGCATCTTTTCCATTTGGCTGAATAAGTCTTCCTTGTGGAGGGTCTGCGAGCCTCCAGGATAATGTCCTTAACCCTCTGAGATAAATCTGGGTTATTTTGTTTTATGCAATATTCCAAGCAGCTAGCTGTAGTGTTTTCAAGTTTGGATGTAGGATCTTGTAGTTGTTCTGTGTTAGAAGTAAAGGATATAGAGGTAGAGGCCATGCGTGTGTCCGAGACATGCTCCTCAGTAGCGGGTACCAATGTTGCCTCGGCCAGTCTGGAGCTATCAGGATTATCCTTGGCTGATCCTCTTTGATCTTCAGTAGGACTTTGTACATCAAAGGAAGAGGTGGGAATGCATATGCTGTCAGGTTTTTCCAGCTGAAGGAAAGGGAGTCCACCCTCCAAGCAAGTGGGTGGTATGCTCTTGTGCAGAATTTCTTCAATTGGTGGTTGTGTGGGGAGGCGAACAGGTCTATCTCTGGTAGTCCCCATTTCTTTGTTATGGTTTTGAAGATATCTGGATGCAGCATCCATTCGTGAGCATCCGTGGTAGTTCTGCTTAAGGTGTCTGCTAGTGAATTTTCTTTTCCTAGTACAAATCTGGCCTGGAGTTGAATTTTGAGGTTCAGGGCCACATTCCACAGATCCATTGCCATCCGGCATAGAGAATATGAGTGTGTACCTCCCTGTTTGTTGATGTACCACATGACTGTGGTGTTGTCCGTCCTTATCAGCAGGTGACCTTGTTGAAGAAATGGTCTGAATGCCTGGATTGCATGTTTCACTGCCAGCATCTCCTTTTGATTTATGTGTAGATTCAGCTGGTCTTGTGTCCATAGGCCTTGTATACACTTGTCCACCATGTGCGCCCCCCAGCCTAGGTCTGAGGCGTCCGTGGTGATGGTCTGGCTTGGATGAGGTTTGTGGAAAGGCAATCCTCTGTTCAACTGACAGGCCTGAGCCCACCACAGGAATTCTTGTTTCAGGCATGGAATTATTGGAATCTGGGCTTCTAGACTGTGCTTGTGTTGAGACCATACATTCCTTAGGTACCATTGTGACTTTCTCATATGCAGTCTGGCATGCGGAATCAATATTATGCAGGATGCCATGTAACCCAGGGCTTGCAGGACTTTCCTTGCAGTAAGCTGAATCTGTGTTGTTAATGTCATGAAATAGACTGGTAGTTGCTTTTGTTTTTCTTCTGTGAGAAAGGCCATCTGAGTTGATGTGTCCAGTTCTGCACCCAAGAATGTTATCCTTTGGGATGGTACCAGTCTTGACTTTTGCATGTTGACTGCATATCCCAAGGCTTGCAGCAGTTGTATAACCTTTTCCAAATCTTTTGTTAATTTTGTCTTGTTGTCCGCTTGTATTAGGCAGTCGTCCAGGTATGGGTAAATTTGAATTCCCTGAAGTCTGCAATGAGCAATTACTGATGCCAGGCATTTCGTGAATACTCTGGGCACAGTAGATAAGCCAAAGGGCAATGCTGAGAATTGATAATGCTCTGATCCTGCAAGAAATCTGAGGTGTCTTCTGCAATCTGGTCGTATAGGGACGTGCAGGTATGCCTCCTTGAGATCTAGAGTCACCATCCAAGACTCATTGCCCAGCATGGGAAGAAGTTGCTGTAGGGTCAGCATTTTGAATTTTGGAACAATGAGGTATGTGTTCAGAGCGGACAGGTCGAGAATAGGCCTCCACTGATTTTCTTTTCTTGGTACAAGGAAAAGTCTGGAGTAAAATCCTTGTCCTTGTTCCATAGGCGGTACCTTTTCTATAGCTCTCATCCTTAGTAGGCTGTTGATTTGTCTTAGAGCGTTTGTTTTTTGGCTTGGTGGTAGGTTTGGCATTCCTCTCTTTTTTGGTAGAGTGTGGAAGTGAAACCTGTAGCCTTTGTCTATTGTTTGTAAAGTCCATTTGTCTCCTGTAATGTAATGCCAGTTTACGGAAAATAAGGCTAGTTTTCCTCCCAAGGGTGCTTCCAGTTGTTCCCTGGTAGGCGGAATCAGAGCCAAGTCATTGTGTCTGTCCTGTGGAAGTGGTTGTAGCTGAATCTGTGGCAGTACTTCTCTGGTTGTTAGGCTGCCACTGGCGTCCCTGTAGGCACCCCTGGAATGACCTCTGCCTCTTGGGCGTCTATTTCTGCCTCTCTGTGCTCTGGAGGTGTCTGGAAAGGACCAATTCTTCGAAGGCCAATTTCTGCTAAACCTCGGAGGTTGGACCTGTAAGAAATCCTTGACTGTTTGGACAGATTTTGCTTTTCTTCCACCTTCTATAGAACCAGCTGTGCAGGGGAGCCAAACAAACTTTGTTTCTCCATAGGAGCATCTAGGAGTTTTGACTTAACATGGTCTGGTAAGGATTGTTCTTTTAATCAGGCATGCCTTCTAATCACTGTTCCAGTCATAGCTGATCTAAAGAAAGCCTCCAGTGCATCATAGCCACATTTTAAGAAATGGTTACTGACCTGCTGAGAGTTATGTACCAAATCCTGAAGGGACTTACGGTCTATAGGTTCAGGAGAGGACAGTTTTTTTATTTAGCTGGTCTAACAAAAATTCCTGGTACTGAATCATGTGAAATTGACAGTTTAAGGCCCTGGCCGTAAGAGTAGCAGAAGTATAAACCTTTTTACCCCATCTCTCTAATGCTCTAGATTCCCTTTCAGAGGGGAGAGGGTTTTTGGCAGAGGCAGCTGCTACAGCCTTGGGGCCCTGTGAAATGGTTTCAGGATCTGCAACAGGAGCCTTATACAAATGGTAGTGTGTGTCCGGGACCCTGTAATATCTGTCAGGCTTGGCAGGGGCAGTACAGGCATCATTATCTGCATCATCAACAACTGTTAGTACTGGAGGAATGGCTAAAGGCCTATGCTGTGGTAAATGTAAAAAAGTCCATAGCCTTTTCCTTGAATCTGAAAAATCCTGGCCCTGCCATTGAAAATGTTCCCTCATAGCATGTAAGGTCTCCCCAAAAGGAAATTCTTCAGGAGAAGCGGAAGGAATGGAGTCTTCTGCATCAGAATCCTCATAAGGAGAATATGGGCCTTCCTGAGGGTCTGAAATATCCGAGTCATCCGAGGAATAGTCTGAAGAAACAGGTTCCGGGGGTTCAGTTCTAGGCCTCTTATCTGGAGGGGGTTGAGAGGCCCTGTCTGGGTGAGGTTGGGATCCCCTGATCAACGAAATGAGATCCTCAGCCAGGCTGAGCATTTGGGAACTAGAGGTAGGCCTGTGTGAGGGAGTTTTAGCAGGTAAGGCCTTAGAAGATTTAGCTGCTTTAGCCCTGGAAAAAGCCTTGATAGACATAGATGCAGGGGGTCTAGCAGCTCCATGTGCAGGGGTAGTTATGTCTAAAGGAATAGTATCTGATAAATCCTGGGTGCCTGCTTCAGCAGGGGTAATTTCAGTAGCAGATTCAGGCATGCTCTGTGAGGCCTCGGCTATCGGAGGCATGCTTTCGGCCGAAGGAAGAACCGAGGACTCGGTTTCAGCCGAAACAGACACACTCGCGGTTGGCCTAACCGTGGTTTCAGCCGAAACCGCGGACCGCGAGTGTCGGTCCTTTTCCTTACGCTTTTTCACTAATTGTGTAGTCGGAGTCTCCGACGGCATTTTGTATGCAAAAGCGGGACCAAAAAACTCCTCTGCAAACTCCGACCGACGTCTAAGCGTCCGTCGGTTGAAGGAAGCACAGGCTAGACAAGCTGATACGTCGTGGTCTGGGCCTAAACAAGGAAGGCAGTAAGAGTGGAAATCCTTATGAGGTATTTGTTTCCCACAAGTTAAACAATTATTTACTTTGTCTGACATCGGCTGAGGCAAGAAAGAGTCCCCAACGGGGTACTTAGCTTTTTAGAAGTCTTCGGTAGTAGAAATCTCTGGATCTGACTGACCGGCACTTGCGAACAGCTTCTGCTTCGGGCACCACGCGGCAAGAAAGACTGAGGAAAATGGTGTCGGCTGATGCCTTTATACCCAATACACAGCAGCTATGACGTCGGGTGAAGTGCGACATCAGCCGAGGCCAGACCCAGACTTTGGAATCCGGCCGACCGAATGGCTGCCTGAGGCAGGACAACCCATATGTTAGGACTGCAGATGCATCCTTGAAGGACATCAATTATTCACTATACACCAAAAAGAAGAGAAGCTTTATCCCAGCATTCAGGAAATGTCAAGACGCAGGTGTAACATTCAAGCTGCTCTATCTACCTATCTTCAAAGAGTTTTTCCCTGGAGGATCAAAGTCACTTTTTGACACAGAGCAGGCTAAGAAGGAAATAAAGTTTATCCAATAAAAGGTAAGTCAGCAAGCAGAAGGGACTTTGTTTATTCTTCGGTCTATAAGGTTCATGGAGAGACTTTTCCAATCTTCAAAAGGAAAAATCCTTGAGACACAGAAAAAGTTCAGGAGTTAACTAGTAAAAATTAGTACCTTGGACTTGAACCAGATTCTAGTGATGGGAGATGGAGACTAACATGAAGACCAGCAACTCTGAAATTAGTGGATAAACGGAAGACTTTATAAAACATCTCATCACATTTGTGAAATAAGGTTTTTGCAACAAAAAGTAGCTGAAAAACACTGGTCTTTTCCTGCCTTCGTTAAACTTGTGGGTGGACTGTAAAGCATATACCCGACTTTATAACAAAGTTTAGGACGACATTAACTGGGAATACTAACTGCGAGTTAAACCATCTTTGTTCTTATTAGTATTCATAGAAAACATATGATATAAACTGCATGTTATATACAGTAAAACAGCTTTGTGTAGTGTGTAGTCGGAGTACTTTAAATGCATTTGTGGGATCTTTTCAGCGACTGTTTTATGTCTTATTAGGTAAACAAACACTTTTTAGTTTTAAGAAACATATGTTTTACAGTACAACAGGAAAAAAACAGCTGGACAAAATCAAGCTTAATGTTCCTATGTTGTGATTTCAGGCTGCTTGGACAGGGTGTGAAAGTGAACTGTTGATATAAGTAGAATAAGGATATTTTCACTATTTTACAAGAACAAATGTCTAGATTCCTACCTTTGGCTTAAGCTATAAACAGGTGTTTTTGTAAGCATGCAGGCTTGTTTAAGTCTAGAAAAATGTAATGCAGGTTCAAACGGAGATGAGAAGAAACAACTGTACAAAAAAAAAAAAAATCAGCCTGTCAAATGTTAGTATATGCATGCAACACAAAAACTGGAAACACACAATCAAAAAAAAAATTAAAACTAACACAAAAACTGGAACCAATCAAAAAAATAAAGAAATAAATAAAAAGTACAGTTTTGTACCTACCATAAATGTAGATGTCCGAACTGGATAGCATCTGCAGTCATAACAAGTGGGTTGTCCTGTCGTCAGGCAGCCCTGCAGTCGGCCGGATTCCAAAGTCCGGGTCCGGCTTCGGCTGATGTCGCACTCCACCCGACGTCATCTCTGCTGGTCTTCGGGTATAAAAGCATCAGCCGACGCCATTTTCCTCAGTGTTTCTTGCCCCAGATGCCAGTAGCCCTCTTGCAGGGTAAAATTTGGATAGATGCCAATGTTTCCAAATAGATAGAGGTAAACACAACAATAAGCATATATGTACATATATACAAACAAATACACCATAAAAGACTCCCCAACAGCTAGCTATTAGGAGGGTAAACACCCTAGGAGTACCACAGAGGGAAGGAGGGAGGTAATCCTGACTGCAGATGCTATCCAGTTCGGACATCTACATTTATGGTAGGTACAAAACTGTACTATGTCCTTCATGGATGCATCTGCAGTCATAACAAGTGGGTAGAATACCATAGCCAACTAGGGAGGAGGATAAAGGTAGATTATGGTGTGTTTAAGATCCCTTGCAGTACAGCAGTGGCAAACCCTGCTCGGGATCTGGAATAAAGAGGCAAATTATAATGCTTGGCAAATGTATGCACGGAGGTCCAAGTAGCCGCCTCAATAATGTCTTTGGTTGCCACTCCTCGTAAGAAGGCTGTGGTAGTGGCTGTTGCCCTTGTAGAATGAGGTCTTATGTTCTGTGGAATTGGTTTTCCATGGAAGGAGTAACAGAATCGTATGCAATTTCCTATCCATTTGGAGATTGTCTGTTTGGAAATAGCTTTTCCTTCCCTTCCTGTTGCATAGGCTACAAAAGTTGGTCAGTCTTTCTGCTATTTTTGTTCTGTCCAAGTAGTAGCGTAGCTGTCTATGTACATCCAAGGTATGCAGTATTCTTTCCCTCTGTTTTGTGGGTTGGGAAAGAAGGAAGGTAGGTGGATTGCCTGGTTTAAAGATACTCTGGATACCACCTTAGGCATAAATGTAGGATTAGTCCTCAAGGACACTATCTTGGTGGAAGATTAGGAAGGGTTGCACTGCCATTAAGGCCTGTAGTTCTGAAACCCTCCTTGCTGAAGTAATTGCCAGTAGGAAAGCAGTTTTCCATGACAGGTGTTGTAGGTCTGCTGTTGCTGCTGGTTCAAAGGGTGCTAGTGTCAACTTTTCTAGCACAAAGTTTAAGTCCCAAGCTGGTAATGGTGGTTTCCTGGGAGGTTTTACATTCTTGATTCCTCTGAGGAACTGCCTGAGCAAAGGGTGCGAAAAAACAGGAGGATCAAAGCTGTATTCTGCTGAAATAGCTGATGCATGTATCTTGATGGAGGAGTAGGACAGGCCTGAATGAAGAAGTTCGGCCAGATACTCCAGAATGTTAGGCATATCTATGTTTGACCCATCTTTTCCTCTTTCGGTACTCCAAATGACAAACCTTTTCCATTTTCCAGCATAGTTTTTTCTTGTTGAAGGTCTGCGTGCTTCAAGAATAATGTCTAACTCTTTGGGAAAGTTCTGGATTAGCTGCTGCTATGTGATGTTCCATGCAGTCAGTTGCAGCGTTTTTAGGTTTGGATGTATGATGCTGTAGTTGTTCTGAGTTAACATCAAAGGCATCAGGGGTATTGGCCACATGTTGTTCCGAGACATGCTCTTCAGTAGTGGGTACCAGTGTTGTCTTGGCCAGTTTGGGGCTATCAGGATTATCCTTGGACGTTCTTCCTTGATTTTTAGTAGTACCTTGTGTATCAGAGGAAGAGGAGGGAATGCATATGCTGTTAGGCCTTTCCAGTTGAAGGAGAGTGAGTCCACTTTCCATGCTAGTGGGTGGAATGTCCTTGTGCAGAATTTTTGAGCTGGTGATTGAGAGGTGATGCGAATAGGTCTATCTGTGGCATTCCCCATTTCTTTGAGATGGTCTTGAAGATGTCCGGGTGCAGCTTCCATTCGTGGGCATCCGAAGTGGTTCTGCTTAGTATGTCTGCTAGAGTATTGTCTTTCCCGGTACAAATATTGCCTGTAACTGTATGTTGTAGCTATGCGCCAGCGTCCACAGCTCCAAGGTCATTCTGCATAGGACGTATGAATGAGTGCCTCCCTGTTTGTTGATGTACCACATGACTGTGGTGTTGTCTGTCCTTATCATCAACTGGCCCTCTGAGGAATGGTTTGAACTTTTGGATTGCCAGTTTTACTGCCAGCATTTCTTTTAGATTGATGTGCAGGTGAATTTGATCCTGTGTCCACAATCCTTGCACGCATTTGTCCAGCATGTGGGCCCCATCCTAGGTCTGAAGCGTCTGTTGTGATGGTCTGGCTTGGTTGACATCTGCGGAAGGGCAGGCCTGGGTTTGACTGGCATGCCTGAGCCCACCATAGGAACTCCTGTTTTAAGCATGGAATTAGTGTGATTTCTGTTTCTAGACTGTGTCTGTGTTGGGACCATAAATTCTTTAGGTACCACTGTAGTTTCCTCATATGTAGTCTGGCAAATGGGACCAAGATTATGCATGATGCCATGAAGCCCAAGGCCTGTAGAAATTTTCTTGCTGTTAACTTGTTCAGTTTTGTTAGTGCCAAGAAGTAAAGAGGAAGTTCTTTTGTTTTCTGTAGTCAGGAATGCCATTTGTTGTACTGTGTCCAATTCAGCCCAAGAATGTCCTTGTTTGGGATGGTATCAGCCTTGACTTTTGTAAATTGACTGTGTATCCCAGTCCTTGTAGCAAGTAAATGACCCTTTGTAAATCTGTTGTCAGCTTGCTTTTGTTGTCCCCTTGTAGCAGGCAGTCGTCCAGGTATGGGAAAATTTGAATTCCCTGTAGTCTGCAATGGGCGATTACTGATGCCAGGCATTTTGTGAATACTCTGGGCGCAGTAGATAAGCCAAAGGGCAATGCTGAGAATTGATAGTGCTCTGATCCTGCAAGAAATCTGAGGTATCTTCTGCAGATTGGTCGAATGGGACGTGCAGGTATGCCTCCTTGAGATCTAGAGTTACCAGCCAAGACTCCTTGCCCAGCATGGGAAGAAGTTGCTGTAGGGTCAGCATTTTGAATTTTGGGACAATGATGTATGTATTTAAGGTGGACAGGTCGAGAATTGGTCTCCAACTTTTTCCTTTCTTGGAACTAGGAATAGTCTGGAGTAGAACCCCTTTCCTTGTTCTGCTGTTGGCACTCTTTCCACAGCTCTCATGTTTGCTAACTCCATTATCTGGCGTAGAGCCTCTGTTTTTTGATTTGGAGGTAGATTTGGCATTCCTCTTTTGACTGGTAAAGTGTGGAAGTGAAACCAGTAACCTTGATCTATGGTTTGTAAAATCCACTTGTCTTTTGTTATGTAGTGCCAGTTCTTTGAAAATAAGGTTAACTTTCCGCCTAGAGGAGCTGCTATTTGTTCCCTGGTAGGCGGATTTAGGATTAAGTCACTGTGGTTGTGCTGATGTAGTGGCAGTGGCTGTGTCTGTGCCTCTGTTGTTACCTTGCCACTGTCGTCCTCTGTAGGCACCTCCTCTGGATTGGTTTCTGCCTCTGGGCCGTCTATTCCTGCCCCTTTGAAATTTTGCGGAGTCAGGAAAGGCCCAATTGTTGGCAGGCCAGTTCCTGCTAAACCTTGGGGTTGAACCTGCAGGAAATCTTTAACAGTTTGAACAGATTTTGCCTTTTCTTCCATTTTCTTCATAACCTGCTGGGCAGGTGTACCAAACAAACTTGTCTTGTCCATAGGAGCATCTAGCAACTTAGCTTTAACATGATCCGGTAAAGCTTGTTCCTTTAGCCATGCATGTCTTCTTATCACTGTGCCTGTCATGGCTGATCTAAATGAAGCCTCCAGTGCATCATAGCCACATTTTAAGGAATGGTTGCTAACCTGTTGTATGTTATTTACCATCTCTAATACATATTTCTTATCAAGAGATTCATCAGTAGTTAGCTTTTTAGTTAACTGATCAAGCATAAACTCTTGGTATTGTATCATGTGAAACTGACAGTTTAAAGCTCTAGCTGAGAGAGTAGCTGAAGTGTAGACCTTTTACCCCATCTGTCTAGTGACCTTGCTTCCCTTTCAGAAGGAATAGGGTTTTAGCTGTGGTTGCGGCTACTGCCTTGGGACCCTGGGATATAGTTTCTGGGTCTGCAAGAGGGGCCTTGTAAAGGTGGTGATGAGTATCTGGCACCCTGTAAAATCTGTCTGGTTTGGCAGGGGCTGGGGTAAAGAATCTGGAGCGGAGCAAACATCATTGAAAGCATCATCCACCACAGAGAGAACAGGAGGTATAGCTAAGGGCCTGTGCTGTGGGAGGTGCAGAAAGGTCCTAAGTCTTTTCTGGAGTCTGAAAAATCCTGTTGCTGCCATTGGAACTGTTCTCGCATGGCATGCAAGGTTTCTCCAAAGGAGAATTCTTCTGGTGGGGAAGCAGCTGGAATGGATTCTTCAGCATCAGAATCTTCAAAATTGGAAAAGGGAGCCTCAGGCTGGTCAGTTATGTCTGATTCATCAGCAGAATCATCAGAAGACACTGGCTCAGGGGGCTCTGTCCTAGGTCTCTTCTCTGGGGGCTGAGAGGCCCTGTCTGGGTGAGATTGAGATCCTCTAAATTAAAGAAATTAAATCTTCTGCCAAAGAAAGCATTTGAGAACTAGAAGAGGGCCTGGATGAGGGGGGTTTAACAGGCACTGATTTAGTAGTCTTGGCTGCTTTAGCCCTGGCGAAGGCCTTAATGGACATGGCTGCTGGAGGCCTAGCAGCACCACGTGCTGGGGTAGAGACATCCAAGGGGATGGTGTCTGATAAGTCAACCACCGTAGTGGGTAAAATTTCTGAGGTCGATTCAAGAATTGTAGCAGGGGCCTCAGTTGTAAGAATAGGTTCAGCTGTACTTTGAGCAGTTTTCTCGGTTTCGCCGAAACCGAGACACTCATGATTTGCTTTGCCGTGGTTTCGGCGAAACCGCGGACCGCAGTGTCGGTCTTTATCTTTGCGTTTTTGGGGGTAGTCGGAGGATCCGGCGGCATAATGTACGCAAAATCAGTACCGAAAAACTGTTCTGCAAACTCCGACCGGCCTAAGCGTCGGTTGAAAGAGCACAGGCGAACAGGCTGCTACGTCGTGGGCTGGGCCTAAACAAGGCAGACAGTAAGAGTGGAAATCTTTATGAGGTATTTGTTTCCCACAGGTTAAACAATTGTTAACTTTTTCTGACATCGGCTGAGGCAAGAAAGAGTCCCCAACGGGTACTTAGCTTTAGAAGTCTTGAAGTAGTATTCGTAGAAGTAATCTCTGGATCCGACCGACCGGCACTTGCGAACAGCTTCTGCTTGAGGCGCACGCGGCAAGAAAGACTGAGGAAAATGGCGTCGGCTGATGCTTTTATACCCGAAGACCAGCGGAGATGACGTCGGGTGGAGTGCGACATCAGCCGAAGCCGGACCCGGACTTTGGAATCCGGCCGACTGCAGGGCTGCCTGACGACAGGACAACCCACTTGTTATGACTGCAGATGCATCCATGAAGGACATCTGCCATGTATAACACCTGGGAACAGCTTTTTAGCCTGATGGCAATGGTGTCAATAATATCCTGGAAAGAGAATAGCTTTAAAAGTACAGATAAAAAGAATGAGTACTGAATTATATTAAGGAATGCAGAGTGCAACTAGCAATGCTGGAGGACGGTTTACATTCATATGACCAAGCGACCGATGGTCGAAACCCCGTTTCCACAAACTTATATGTCGACGCTCCAGGGGTCAACCGCTCAGAATGTTGTAAAAAATTCAGAAAATCAACATTTCCGACCGCTCTACCACCTAAACAAGAGCTTCCATGGGTCAAAAGGGGGGGGGGGATATTTTGCTTTTAGGCTCCATTGTGTTTGCAATTCTGCACATTCGCAAAACTGCTGCCAAATGTTGTCCAATCAGCCCTCTGCCGTTCACTCAAATCCATGTATACTTGCAGGACACATATTTGGAAAGAAATGAGCATGTGAATTTGACAAAGAAGATTTCAGAAATGATATTCATCACAATATCAGGGTCAGAGGAAAGGAGAAGCAATCATACTAACTGCTGGAGGGCCTCCAATAGTGATAGATGAGGGGGAAGAGACAAAAATGGTAGATTTGCAGCAGTAAGAGGCTACTGGTAAGGAAGGAGGATTACAATGGTATGTATTTATATTCCACTGAAAACTGCTATTACTGGGCTTAAGAAAATGTTTGGAGACCATCAGCTTTTCAGCAGGGAGTATTTATACGTGGGGACTCAAATTTGATTTGCAAAAGTGAGAATTTATCAGGACGACCTAGAACTGACAATATAACAAAAGAGGGTACATTTCTGAAGAAACTTATGAAAATATTTGGTATGGAAGATGCGAATTCCATAGTAGAAACACAAAACTCACATATTACTCCCCAAGAACAATGACTGGGCTAGAAAGCATAGAAACTGTATTCCACACGAACGTGTGCATTTAATTGAAAGCTTTGACAAACACCCAATAACTATTTCTGCCCATACAATAAAAACTAAAACAAAAATGCAGGGTAATTCAGTAAAAATAAGACAATGGCACTTTTCCACCTACCTGTTAAAAATCAAATAATTTAAGGAATGGGCAATGGAAAACATTTGAGAGTTATTAGGGGAAAAAAGAAATATCTTCAGAAGTTATAACCAGTGACTGGTATAAAATTATGGAGTTTAAAAATAGGGCTGCAATAAGAGAGAAAGATATTTTTGAGAAGTAACAGAAATTACTTAGGACTGAGAATGGTTAAAAGTACTACAGAATAAGAGGAATCTCACAGAACAAGAGGAGGTGCAAATGCAGAGTGCTGAAGAGAAAAAGTACAGTTTTGTACCTACCATAAATGTAGACGTTAGAGTGCTAATACAGCTGCAGTATAACAGATGGGTTCTCCTGCCGTCAGGCGGGTCCTCGGTCGGCCGAATTCCAAAGTCTAGGTCCGGCGTCGGATGTCGTCGCCTCTTCCCTGACGTCAGTGCGACAGGGGTATAAAAACCAGCCGACACCATTTTCTTCAGTTTTTCTTGCCCCAGATGTCAGGTGCCCCCAGAAGGAAGGCAATACATAAATTTATGTAATAATGCAATGCAAAATGATCAAAAAACAGTAGTTGCAAGCAAATACACCATAAAAGAATACCCCAATCAGGTTGTATGAGGAGGTGTTGGCCATTAGGCCCGTCACAAGAGGGGAAGGAGAGAGGGAAACCTGGACTGCAGCTGTATTAGCACTCTAACATCTACATTTATGGTAGGTACAAAACTGTACCATGTTCATCGTGCATACAGCTGCAGTCATAACAGATGGGTAGAATTCCAAAGCTAAAAAGGGGGTGGCAGGCACTAGATGGAACTAGAAGGAGCCAGGATGCCCTGCAAGACTGCAGTGGCAAAGCCTGCTCTAGATTTGGAGTATAATGGTAGGTGATAGTGCTTGGAGAAAGTATGTACAGAACTCCAAGTGGCAGCTTCCAAAATATCTTTCGTAGGAACCCCCCTGAGGAAAGCTGCAGAGGTAGCTGTGGCCCTTGTGGAGTGAGATCCAATGCCTGCAGGTACAGTTTTACCATGAAAAGAGAAACAAAAGAGTAGGCAGTGGGCTATCCATTTTGAGATCGTCTGTTTGGAAATAGGCTTCCCTTGAGCTCCTGTAGCATAGGACACAAAGAGTTGCTCTGATTTTCTGAAGGCTTTGTTCTGTCCAAATAATAACGTAGCTGTCTGTGAATGTCCAAGGAATGTAGTAGTCTCTCCCCTTTGTTTTGAGGATTAGGGTAGAAGGTAGGTAAGTGGATAGCCTGATTCAAGGCTACCCTGGATACTACCTTTGGCATAAAGGAAGGATTAGTTCGTAAGGAAACTCTGTCCTGATGGAAAATGATGAAAGGTTGCACAGCCATGAGGGCTTGTAGTTCCGAAACCCTGCGAGCTGAGGTGATAGCCAGCAGGAAGGCTGTTTTCAAGGACAAATATTGCAGTTCTGTTGAAGCAGCTGGCTCAAAAGGAGGCAAGGTCAGTTTTTCTAGAATGAAATTGAGGTCCCAAGCAGGTACTGGTTGTTTTCTTGGGGGTTTTATATTCTTAGCCCCTCTGAGGAACTGTCTTAAGAGGGGGTGAGAGAATAAAGGAGGATCAGTGTTGTATTCTGCAGAAATGGCCAAGGCATGGATTTTGATGGAGGAGAATGAAAGTCCACTGCTTAGCATCTCAGCTAGGTACTGTAATATTTGAGGTAAATTCAGTATTCCAGGATTCTGGCCCTTTTTCTCATTCCAGGCACAAAACCGTTTCCATTTTGCGGAGTAGGCTTTTCTAGTAGGTCTTCTGGCCTCCAAAATGACATCCTGCACCTCCTTGGAGAGTAGGGTCTATTGTGATTTTAAGGACTCTTCCATGCGGCTAGATTGAGTGTTTTCAGCTGACTGTGAAGAGTTTTGAAGTTGTGCTGAGTCAGTAGAAGAGGCATTAGAGGCAGGATCCATGGTGGGGAATGCGTCAGGCTCCTCAGGAGTGGATACCAGTGTTGTCTTGGCCAGTCTGGAGCAATGAGAATCATCTTTGGTCTGTCTGCTCTGGTTTTTAATAGAACTTTGGGCAGCAGAGGAAGAGGTGGAAAGGCATAAACTGTCATTGTTGTCCAACTGAAAGAGTGTGTCACTTTCCAGGCCTGTGGATGAAAGGTCCTTGAGCAGAATATGTTGCCAATTGGTGATTTCTGTGGGAGGCAAAGAGATCTATGTCTGGCCTTCCCCATGCTTGAATTATCTTTGTAAAAACTTGAGAACGCAACTTCCATTCGTGTGGATCTGTCATATTTCTTCTTAGGTTGTCTGCCAGGGTGTTTTCCTTGCCTGGCAGGTACTGTGCTTGAAGTTTCATTTGTAATTCCAGAGCCATGTTCCAAAGAGACATGGCTAGCCTGCATAGGGGGTATGAATGGGTTCCTCCCTGTTTATGTACCACATTACTGTGGTGTTGTCTGTCCTTATCAATAGCTGGCCTGGATGCAGTAGGTCTTTGAAAGCAATAACAGCATTTATTACTGCTAGCATTTCCTTTTGACTGATGTGTAGGTGCTTTTCTTTTTGGGACCATTTGCCCTGAATGCACCGATCTGTCATGTGCGCCCCCCAGGCGTAGTCCGAGGTGTCTGTTGTGATGACTTGATTTGCTTGAGGCTTGCAGAATGGGAGACCTGTGTTTCTTTGGCATGCTTGAGCCCACCACAGAAATTCCTTTTGAAGACATGGAATCAGTGGTATTATTGTTTCCAAACTGCGGCTGTGTTGAGATCATAGGTTTTTTAGGTACCATTGAAGTTTCCTCATATGCAGCTTTGCACATGGGATTAGTAGGATGCAAGATGCCATGAATCCCAGAGCCTGCAGGATTTTCCTTGCAGTCAGCCTGGTGAAAGTTGCCAGTTTTCTGAAGTATTGAGTTAGTTGCCCTTGTTTCTCTAGCGTGAGGTAGGCCCATCTGGGTGTTTGTATCCAAGCTGGCACCCAGGAAAATTATTGTTTGAGAGGGTATTAGCCTTGATTTCTTTTTGTTGACTGTATACCCACAGAATTCAACAACATTATTACATAAGCCAGATGTTTCAGAAGTATGTGCTTGTTGTCCGCTTGGATCAGGCAGTCATCCAAATATGGGTATATTTGCAACCCTTGAAGTCTGCAGTAGGCAATTACTGATGCCAGGCATTTCGTGAACACTCTGGGCACAGTAGATAAGCCAAAGGGCAATGCAGAGAATTGATAATGTGTTTAACCTGCAAGAAATCTGAGGTATCTTCTGCAATCTTGTCTGATTGGGGCATGCAGGTATGCCTCCTTGAGGTCCAATGTTACCAGACAAGACTCCTTGCCCAGCATGGGAAAAAGCTGCTGTAATGTGAGCATCTTGAATTTTGGCACGAGTAAAAATGTGTTTAGGATGGATAGGTCCAAAATAGGTCTCCAATCTTTGCCCTTCCTTGGTACCAGGAATAGTCTGGAATAAAAACCTTGACCCTGTTCTTGTGCAGGTACCTCTTGAATAGCTTTCATGTCTATGAGATCTGAAATTTGTTCTTATGCCTCTGCCCTTTGACTGTGTGGCAGGCTTGGCATGACTCTCATTTTTGGAAAGGTGTGAAAGTGGAATCTGTAGCCTCTGTCTATAATGTCCAGGATCCATTTGTCTTTTGTGACAATATGCCAATTTTTCGAAAATAATGCCAGTTTTCCGCCTAAAGGTGCTGCCATTTGAGCCTTGCTTGGCATGCAAAGGGGAAAGTCATTGGTTCTGCTTTCTGAATGGCTGTGTACTATCCTCACCACCTCTTTGTGTAGGTGCTTGCCATTGTCTGCCTCTAAACGATCCTTGAGATTGCCCTCTACCCCTCGGGCGCCTGTATCTACCTCTTTGTGGTCTGTCAGTGGCTGGAAAGCACCAATTTTTTAAAGGCCAATTTCTACTGAAACGTGGAGGTTGTACCTGTAGGAAATCTTTCACTGTTTGCATTGATTTTGCCTTTTCCTCCATTTTCTTTAATACCTCCTCAGCTTTAACACCAAATAATACATCTTTTTGCAGAGGTGCATCTAGTAATTTAGCCTTGACATGATCTGGTAAGGTTTGCTCTTTGAGCCAAGCATGTCTACGTATGACTGATCCTGTAACAGCAGCTCTACGAGGCCTCTAAAGCATCAAAACCACATTGCAAGGTATGTTTACCTTGTTCTGCACTATGTAACAAATCCTGCAACTCCTTCAAGTCTGGTTGTTCAGGTTGTGACATTTTGCTTTTCAACTGTGATAACAGAAACTGTTGGTACTTTAACATATGGAACTGACAGTTTAATGCCCTCATGGTTAAGGTGGCCGAGGTGTATACCCTTTTTCCCCCACCTTTCTAAAGCTCTGGAATCTTTCTCTGAAGGTAATGGATTTTTAGCAGTGGAGCCCTTAATTCCCTTGGGACCCTGTGAAATAGTTTCTGGGTCAGCCGCATGGCTTTTGTATAGGAATTGGTGTGAATCAGGAACCCGGTAATACCTGTCAGGCTTGACTGGAGCTGGAGGTAAAGAATCTGGGTTAAGGCAGGCCTCCGAATACACATCATCTAGTATGTCTAAGACAGGAGGTACAGCCAGAGACCTGTGCTGAGGAAGCAGGAGGAAATCCCTAAGCCTTTTCTTGGAGTCTGAGTACTCTTGGCCTTCCTAGTGGAAGTGTTCCCTCAAGGTATGTAAGGTTTCCCCAAAAGAGTAATCCTCAGGGGGGGAGACAGAGGGAATGGACTCCTCTGCATCAGAATCTTCAAAAAGGGAGTATGAATGTTCCTGGTCTTCAGAATTTTCTGAAATAATGGAGGCCTGGTCCGAGGAAGGGGATTCTTGAGAACCCCTGATAAGAGTAATCAGATCCTCAGCCATTTTGAGCATCTGCTTTTTAGGCATGGGGCCTTGAGAGGGGCCCTGTGGAGCTTGTCTTTTACTATGCATGGCTGCTTTAGACTTAGTGAAAGCCTTGATGGAAAAAGAAGAGGAAGGCCTGAAGACACCTTGAGAGGTGGCAGGCCTGTCTAAACTGAGTTTCACCGCCAACAGTGGCTTCAGTATCTGTAGTCGGGGTGTGGTCTGAAGAGCCTGCGACCTCGGGCACAGAAGACACCGCCAATGAAGTGTCATCGGTAGTCAGGGGCTGCGTAGGCACCTCGCTGAGAACCGGAACACCTGTAGTTGGCTTTGGCGTGGTGTCGGTAGAAGTCGCGGACCTCGTATGTCGGTCCTTATCTTTGCATCTTTTACTCAAAACTGGAGTCGGAGTATCAGACGACATAATGTAATTAAACTTTTTGCCAAAATAGTGTTGGGCGAACTCTGCCCGACGCTTAATAGTGCGTCTGTTGAATGTAGCACAAAAACAACAGGCCGAGATGTCGTGGTCTGGGCCATAAGCAAGGAATGCAGAGGGAATGAAAATCCTTATGCGGTATTTGCTTCCCACATGAAATGCAATTATTAACTTTGTCTGACATCGGTCTGAGGCAAGAAAAGTTTCCCCAACGGGGTACTTAGCTTTCAAGAAGACTTCGGTTGAAAAATATTCGTAATCTCAGGAGCTGGCCGACTGGCACTTGCGAACTGCTTCTGCTTCGGGCACCGCGCGGCAAGAAAGACTGAAGAAAATGGCGTTGGCTGGTTCTTTTATACCCCTGTCGCACTGACGTCAGGGAAGAGGCGATGACATCCGATGCCGGACCTAGACTTTGGAATTCGGCCGACCGAGGACCTGCCTGACGGCAGGAGAACCCATCTGTTATGACTGCAGCTGTATGCACGATGAACATCAAAGGAGTATATCTGGATAATATGCAAGCGTTTAGAAAGACTGCAGTTAAGCAACTATTTTTTGGTAACTTTTATCACACTTACTTGGGCAGCAGAACACTGAAAGGGATATCGTCAAATATATGGAATCTATAACAAGAAAATAATCAGAAATCCTGCAGAGGTTTTAGAGATATTCTGGAAGTTTTTTATGAAAACTTGTATAAAAGCAGACAAATGTGGAAATCAAAACAGAGTGCAAATGAAATACTTATGGAAGCCTTAATTATGCCAAGGTTAGAGGTAGATGAGGTTCAACAACTATCAGTTAAGATGGGCGGTGATGAGATAAAACAGTGATGTACAATCTTCAGGAAAGTCTCAAGGAACAGATGGTATTTCTGTGGAAATTTCAAAATTAGGAGGGAAGAAAGTGATAAAAATCTGGAACATTTTAGTTAACACTATTTTAAAAGGAGAGGAAGCACCACCATCGTGTGTGTGTGTGTGTGTGTGTGGGGGGCCTGTGGTGGCTGTGTTACCTAAACATGGCAAAAATGCTTCATACCAAGCTTTATATAGACCCAACTTTAAACCACGATTATGAAGTGTTGAAGTCTATACTTCCTAAAAGAATGGCAAATGTGTTGCCAAAATTGACAGATATAGATCAGAATGGTTTTGTGGAGGAGAAGCAAACATTTGATAACATTAATAGAACAATGATGACCACAGGGAAGCAGAATGTAAGAAAATACTGTTGGTGGCGGTGGGTTTTGATGCAGAGAAAACACTTCACACAGAAAAGTGGGAATTTAAAAGTACGGCAATAGAAGCATTTGTATTCCCTGATAATATAATAAGGTTAATTAGAAAGATGATATGAAAGATCAGAGGCAAGAAGTAAAGTGGAAGGGTTGCTCTCAGATATGTTCTGTTTCAATAGAGGAACCAGGCAGAGGTATCCACTTTCATCTTTAGTATTTGCTTTATATTTAGAGCCATTCGCAAAGAAAACAAGGGAGTCAAAAACACAAGGATATAATTAGTGCATTAATCAAGAAAAGTTGGCTTTACTTACAGATTATATTCTGTAACTGATAAATCCAGAAAAGGACTTCAGTGTTCTGGAACATTTTGAGACAGTTTTAAGCCTTTTCGGGATATAAAATTGATGAAGGTAAAACAAAGGCTATAGCTGTAAATTATGCACACAAACACGAACTGATTCAGCAACACCCATATTTACGGGGACATAAGATGACGTATTTAGGAGCATGGATGGAAGAGAGAGATGACATAGTCCAAATGGAGAGATAAATAAGCATGCAAAAGAGTTGTATTGCTGAAACTGAATTCATCCTCAAGTGTTGTTTAGTACCTTCATGAGGTGGACCCTGTTTTTCCCAAAATCTCACCAAGATGACACTGATATACAGACTGGATTTACATAGCATATATCCTGGACAGAAGTAGGTCAAAAATTAAAAAAAGATGGCTGGATGCGCAAAACCCAGGATAAAAAAGTGTCCGATCCTGGTAGGAGCTCAGGTGCCAGGAATTGAAAACAATTACAGTGTAGAATCCCTAAAATACAGAAATATTCCTACGATGGGGCTTTGCCAGGCCCAGGGGAAGGATGCCCCCCCCCCCCCTGTTGTGGAAGGAAGTAGTAGTCCACAAAAATCACTAAAACTGATAGGCCGAAGAAGAGCCATAAAGACGACAGAGTGGACTATTGAGGATAAGAAATAAATTATGTAGTTACCATTATGAAAATAGCCCAGAATTTCCAGAAACGACATATACCAAAAGGCAGAGAAATTAGAGGAAAGAAAAATACTTTCACAAGAAAAACTGACAGAAGCTTCAAATAAAATGTGTTCATCAATACAATACAACAGATTTGTGAAAAACATTATATAGACCAAGAAACTTTGAGCTGCTTGGAAAAAGAAACATCTGAGGAAGTATAAAAATATAAACAAAACCTAGAGATTTTTGAACAGTAAAAAGATTTGATATGTAGCAATATTTATGCAAAGTCCAAAGCCAAATTAATCAATACAAAAAAGGCAGTCCCAAAGACATTCAAAGAGAAATACAGGCAAAGGCATCCAGATATGAAAAACTTCACAACAAACAAAAAATAAAATCACAAAGAGGGAATCTAGAAAAGAAGACTAGTAATGTAGAAGTAAAAAAAAAATTAGAAGTTGAAGTTATGGAATTGCATGCAAAGTGAATGAGCTGGTGTAGAAGGTCTAACACGGGTTACATTAAAACAGGATGGAACGACTCCCCAAAGCAAGGAGAAACAGGAAGCTCAGGAGACATCTGAAGAAGAAATATGGACATGGGAAAGAAAGACTTAATACAGTGAAATATTTATGCAAAAGAGAAAGCAAAACTAATCAATACAAAAAGAGCAGCACCAAAGACATTTGAAGAGTAATACAGGCAAAGTAATCTGGGCATGGAAAACTTTAGAACAGAAAAAATAAGACAAAGAGGAAAAGAAAATTAGTCAAGGAGAGATTAAAGATACAGAAACTGGGGTTATGTGGTACCTGCAAAGTAAAGGATTCAGTGTAGAAACCAACTCAGAGCACCACAGCAGGATAGAGCAATAGATATCCAAATTAGGGAGACACCAGTGTAACGGGAGGCAAATGGTCAATTGCCATATGAAGCTATTTTGGAGTCTTCCAAAGGAAACTAGTATAAATGTTCACTTGAAGCTGGACAGCAAGGGAAGGAACAGGAAACTGTGGCAACTCTGAAACAGTCAATGATGAGGAGTACTAGGCTAGTGAGTTCCCATATGACAGAGCAACTGATGACACAAGATGAAAGTGAAGAGAATGTGCCAAAGGTAGATGCTATAGAACTTTCTATCGAACGCTCACAGAAAACGGAGAACAAAAAATGCACCTCCAGTTTAGAAAAAAATGAGCTAAGAGAAGAGTTGCTTGATTTAATACAGCTAGACATATTAAGATCTATGAAAGAAATATAGACTGTAGAAGGTTAATAAAACGCAAAAAGTTAGAAGTTTGATAAAACAAACACCGTAATTAGGACTGTTCATAGAGATCCATGTGATATAACAGAAGTAAACAGGATATACTACTGTGCAGCTAAATTAATAAAAATTCTACTACAAGAACAAAGGGTAGTAAGGGAAAGGAAGGTGAGGAAATTGAATACTATCATTGAAGTATCAAACAGACAAAACTATAATGCAATTAAAACAAGAAGTGGCACTGTCAGGAGTACAGAAGAAGGAAGAGAACAACAAAAATACTCAGAAAGATAGATGTAATAAAAGCAATGCGCAGTATTATAACAGATAAGGATTTATCATGCACTCTCGCAAATAATCTAAAAATATCAGCACAGGCAGAAAAACTTAGAAGAAACACAGATAAATGTAAAGGAAAAGTACAAACTAAGCAATTTACTGATTACCCAAAAAACTTTTAGAGAATTGGGAAATAAGGTAAAAGGAATTGAAAGACCACCAAAAAAAAGAAGACCTAGATACACAAATATACTATTGCCTGTCCTGGGCATTGCAATTGTAATAGCAAAAATTTAGTGTATGTAGCTTCTTGTATGTCATGTGAAGCATTTTATGTGGGTATGACCACTCGAAGATTAAGGGACAGAATATCAGAGCATGTTAGATCTATTAGGAAGAAAGATATGCACAATGCACTTTATTTACACACCACTACATGCTCTAATTTTAACAAATTTTTGTTTTTTTGTTGTGGATCGCGTCTCTGCATTTGGGAGAGGTAACGTGGCCAATAAAGTTGCTGTTTTGGAAGCAGAATGGCAACTTAGGCTAAATGCCCTGAGACATCCTGGTCTCAATGATAATGTGTCTCTGAAACCTATTTTGAAATTTAAATCAAATCAGATTTAGACATAAGAGGGATTTAGTAATAACTAATATTGTGTTAATATACACTTTTTACTATAGTATTTTGTGTGTGTTTTTTTAAGAATTTTAGACGCAATGTGAACTTTATTGTTTAGATTAATACAATGATTTAAACATTAGAATAGGATGTTCATTGGTTGTTATATCTGTGATGTCAGCCTATTGTCATGGGGTATTTGTTATAAATGTGTTTTAACTGTGAGTGTAAAAATGACTCTGAAGAAGCCAGCATTGCACTGGTGAAAGTGCAGTCATTTTTGTCATTGAAGTCAAAATTGTTTGATTCACCGTACTTCTTGTGGTAGTCCTCAGTGGCTGTTTGTATTTTTATTTTCAAAGTACAGTTGTGTACACTTATCATAAATGTAGATGTTAGAGTGTATTCACTGTTGCAGTCATTGCATTTTGGGTAATCTGCTGGCAGGTCGGCCTGAATAACTAAGTCTTGGGGCCTGCGTCGGTTGCTATCCCTTCTTCCATGAAGTCAGGTCGTCAGGGGTATAAAACATGCAGCCGAAGCCATTTTAATCAGTTTTTCTTACCCCAGATGTCAGGTGCCCCCCAAATGGGGAGCAAAAATATATATAAATATATATAAGCATGTAATTTAGAACACAAAAAGTTTACCTTCAACTAAAAGCAAATACATCACAGAGGCTTTTGAGTATAGTGAAGGAAAGGAGAGGTATAATAAAGAAAGGGGGTTGGCAGGTGGGTAACCCGGACTGCAACAGTGAATACACTTGAACATCTACATTTATGGTAAGTGTACACAATTGTACTATGTTCTTCATGCTTCACTGTTGCAGTCATTACATTTGGGTAGAATCCCAAAGCTATGGATGGGGGCATGGAATTATACAGCAGGAAGCATGGCTGTAAGGCCCTGCAGGACAGCAGTGGCAAAGCCTGCCCTGGATTTAGAAAAGAGAGGTAAATGGTAATGTTTTGTGAATGTATGAACTGAGCTCCAAGTAGCAGCTTCTAGAATGTCTCTGGTAGGAACCCTTCTGGAGAAAAGCTGCAGAAGTAGATGCAGCCCTGGTGGAATGAGATCTGATCTCCATGGGGACAGGTTTACCATGGTGCATATATAGCAGAAGCTAATACAATGGCTTATCCATTTTGAAATAGTCTGCTTTGAGATAGCCTTCCCTCTGCTCCTGCAGTGAATACCACCAGTAGTTGCTCAGACTTTTGTAGAGATTTTGTCCTGCTTAAGTAGAATCTTAGTTGTCCGTGTACATCCAATGAATGCAGAATCCACTCCCCCTTGTTCTGCGGATTTGGGAAAAAAGTTGGCAGATGAAAGGTCTGGTTAAGAGTCACACTGGATACCACTTTAGGCATAAAAGAAGGATTGGTCCTGAGGGCCACCTTGTCCGGATAAAAGATAATGAAAGGTCCCACTGCCATGACAGCCTGTAGTTCTAAAATCCTTCTAGCTGAAGTGACTGCTAAAAGAAAGGCCGTCTTCCAACAAAGAAATTTTATGTCTGCAGAGGCAGCTGGTGCAAAAGGAGGCAGGGTGCGTTTTTCCAGCACAAATTTGAGGTCCCATGCAGGAGTTGGAGCTCTACTGGGAGGTCTCAAATATTTGGCCCCTCTGAGGTACTGCTTTAGCAGGGGATGAGAAAAGAAAGGAGGCTCTGTGTTGTAATGTGCCGAGATGGCAGAGGCATGGATTTGTATAGAAGAAAAAGATAGGCCCTTGTGAAGCACCTCAGTTAAGTATTGCAGAATCTGAGGAATATTGGGCATTGCTGTGTTTATTCCTTGTGCTTGGTTCCAGGCACATAATCTTTTCCATTTATCAGCATAAGATTTTCTAGTACTAGGCCTTCTAGCCTCCAAAATGACATCCATCACAGGTTTACTGAGGGATGTGACTGGTGAAATTAGTTGATTAGCCATGCTGCAAGATTCAGTGTTTGGAGCTGAGTGCAGAATTTGATAGTTCTGCTGAGACAATAGATGAGGCATTTGAGGCAACTACCACGGAGGAAGGAGTGACAGATTCCTTAGAAGTGGGTAACAATGTTGGCGAGGCCAGTCTGGAGCAATCAGAATCATTTTTGGTTTTTCCTGTCTGACTTAGTAAAACCTTGGAGAGCAGAGGCAGGGGGAAAGGCATAGACTGATAGGTTTTTCCAGCTGAAGGATAGAGCATCCACTTTCCAAGATTTTTTGTGATGAAGTCTTGTGCAGAATTTGTCTGATACTTTTAGGGTGAGGCAAAAAGATCTATATCTGGGCTCCCCCATTTCCTTATCAACATGCTGAAGATTTGCGGATCCAGTTTCCATTCATGTGGGTGCATTAGATTTTTGTTTAGGTCGTCTGCCAGAGTATTTTGCTTTCCTGGCAGGAATTGAGCTTGTAGATGTATTTGGCAAGTCAAGGCTGTGTTCCACAAGGCCGTGGCTAGTCTGCAAAGGGGGTAGGAGTGGGTGCCCCCCCTGCTTCTTTATGTACTACATAACTGTGGTATTGTCCGTCTATCAGTAGTTGTTCTGGATGAAGGAAGTCCTTGAAGGCTGTCAGTGCATTCTGTACAGCTAACATTTCTTTCTGGTTGATATGTAGGTGCATCTGAGTTGGGCTCCATTTGCCGTGAATACATCTCCCTGCCAGATGGGCTCCCCAAGCATAGTCTGATGCATGTGTAGTCAGGGTTTGGATGGCAGAGGGGTAGAGTGAATGGCAGTCCCTCGTTTTGGTGACAGGCTTCTGCCCACCAAAGGAACTCCTGTTGCAAGAAAGGAATGAGCGGAATCATTGTTTCCAGGCTGTGACAATGTTGACTCCATAAGCTTTTTAGGTACCATTGAAGTTTCCTCATATGCAGTCTTGCATATGGAATTAGTAGAATGCAGGATGCCATGAACCCCAAAGCCTGCAGTATTTGTCTTGCAGATAGCTGGGTTTTTGTGGCCACTTTGAAGTATGTTATCAATTGAACTTTTGTCTGGCGTGAGGTAAGCCATCTGGGCAATTGTATTCAAGCTTGCACCCAGGAATGCTTTTATTTGAGAGGGTACCAGTTGTGATTTATTTTCGTTTATGGTGTGCCCTAGGCATGTTAGAAGTCTTTTTACAAAAGCCAGATGTTGTGGAAGAGTGTCCTTGTCCTCTGCCTGAATTAGACAATCGTCCAGATAAAGGATAAATTTGAATGTTTCTTAGTCTGCAAAATGCAATCACTGGGGTCAGGCACTTTGTGAAGACCCTGGGCGCAGTAGATAAGCCAAATGGCAGTGCAGAGAACTGGTAATGCAAATAGCCTGCTTTGAAGCGGAGGTATCTTCTGCAAGATTCCCTGATTGGAATATGCAGGTAAGCCTCTTTTAGGTCTAGTTACCAACCAGGCATTCTGGCCTAGCATAGGCAGTAGCTGTTGTAGAGTCAGCATCTTGAATTTTGGTATGTCCAGGAAAGTATTTAGAATGGATAAGTCCAGAATTGGATGCCATGATTTGTCTTTTCTGGGTACCAGGAAAACTCTTGAATAAAAGCCTTGACCTTTTTCCTTTTCTGGTACTGGTTGAACAGCCCCCATTATCCATGAGGGACATGACTTGATTCTGGGCCTCTGCCCACTGATTTGGAGGCAGATCTGGCCATCCATTTGGAGTTGGCAACGTGTGAAAATGAAATCTGTACCCCCGGGATACTATATTTAACACCCGCTTGGTCCTGGGTAATTAGATGCCAATTTTGAGCATGAAGTGCTAGTTTTCCCCCCAATGGGGCTGCCAAAAGAAAAGTGCTTGGAAATGGCAGAGTAAAGTCATTGAGACTGTTTACTGTAGTGTGGTGCTAAGTGGAGGCACATCATTGTTTTGTCCTGTACGATCCTTGTGGCTGAAACCTGGAGCCCTTGGAGTGTCTGGTTTTGACCTGAGCGGCTCTGTTGGGTACTGGAAAGGACCAGTTCTTAGTAGGCCACTGCTGCGTGGCTGCACTTGTAAGAAATCTTTTACAGTTTGCATAGATTTAGCTTAGTCTTCCATCTTTTTCAAAACTTCTTCTGCCTTATTACCAAATACACTGTCCTGTTGTAAAGGAGCATCCAACAATTTAGCTTTAACATGATCAGGCAAATTTTGCTCCTTGAGCCAAGCATGTCTTTTTATCACAGATCCAGTTACGGTGGCCCTGCAAGAGGCACCCAAGGAATCAAAACCACATTGCAAAGTATGTCTGCCAACCTGTTCAGCTGAATGCAATAAATCCTGTAACTCTTTAATTTTCCGCACAATCAGAAATCAACATCATTTTCTGTTTCAGTAAGCCCATGACATGCTGTTGAGATTTAAGCATATGAAATGGGACAGTTTAAAGCCCTGATTGCCAGGATTGCCGACGTGTAAACCTTCTTACCCCATCTATCCAGCGCCATGGAGTCTCTATCAGAAGGGGTAGGATTTTTAGCAGTAGAAGCCTTAACACCCTTGGGACCCTGAGAAATTGTTTCAGGGTCAGCATTAGGACTTTTGAAAAGGAACTTGGAGCCAGGAACCCTGTAATATCGGTCTGGCATACTAGGAGCCAGAGGAAGGGAATCAGGAGCCATGCTAGATTCTGAGAAAACATCAATAATGTCTAAAACAGGAGGTATAGTCCAAGGCCTATGCTGAGGAAGGAGAAAATCCCCAAGTCTTTCTGGATTCTGAAAAATCCTGACTCTCCCAATGAAAATGCTCCCTTAAGGTATGCAAAGTCTATCCAAAAGAAAAATCCTCGGGAGGAGAAGCAAAAGGGATGGATTCTTCTGTATCAGAGTCCTCATAAGGGGGAATAGAAAATTCCTGATCAGAAGAGGAATCAGAAGAAATGGAAACCTGATCTGAAGATTCATAATCAGTGCCTTGACTAGGCCTCTTAGCAGGAGGGTGTTGGGAACCCCTAATCATGGTAATTAAATCCTCAGCCATTTTGATCATTTGTTTTTTTAGGCACAGGGGCCTGAGCACGGGGCTCATGCGTCGGTTTTGTAGACATAGAAGTTGGTTTTGGCCTTGTTTTTGATGGAGTCAGTTTAATATAAATCTTTAGGCCTGAAAACACCCTCAGAAGCCGGTGCCAGTGCCTGCTCAGTAGCTCCGGACCCATCCAAGGGAGAAACATCCGTGGGTTCAATACTTGGAGAATCTTGCGGCATACCGGACTCCGAATGGGTCTCTGTAGAGGCCTGCGACTCAAAAGTAGTGGGCATCAGGGGCTGCAAAAGCACCTCACTGAATACCGGCGGCTGACTTAAGAGAAGCTTAGTCGGTTTTGGACCTCGACTGTCTGTCTCTTTCTTTGCGTTTTTTGTGAATTCCGGTAGCCTGATTGTTAACCGATGACATTTCAGGATAGTTAAATCTTGAATCAATTTAGAAGCAAAAATATACTGACGCTTAATAGTGCGTTGGTTTAATTTAGAACAAAACCGACAGCAAGGCACGTTGTGGTCAGGGCCTAGGCAAGGAATACATTACAAATGAAAATCCTTATGAGGTATTTGCTTCCCACAAGTAATACAATTATTAACTTTTACTGACATCGGTAAGGAGCAAGAAAAGTTTCCCCAACGAGGTACTTTGCTTTAGTTTGAAGACTTCGGTTCTGCAACTCGAAAACGAAAATTTCAGGAGTCAGCCGACCGGCACTTGCGAACTGCTTCTGCTTCGGGTACCGCGCAGCAAGAAAGACGGATTAAAATGGCATCGGCTGCATGTTTTATTCCCCTGACGTCATGGAAGAAAGGGCAGCAACCGACGCAGGACCTAAGACTTTGTTATTCAGGCCGACTGAGTGCAACCTGCCAGCAGCTTACCCAAATGTAATGACTGCAACATTGAAGCACGAAGAACATCTGTAAAACGGAGAAGAATCCAAGTATGGCATGGACTGAATACAAAAAAGCATTTGACAGTATCCCACATTCATGGATACAAGAGTACTTAAAAATGTACAAGATACACCCTACACTGAAACATCACAGCGAACACAAAACAGTGGCAAACCACTTTGAAGTTAACCCATGATAAAGGACAAATTATTATTCCAGGGTAAATTCCAAAGGGAGATATTCCAGGGTGACTCTCTGTCACAGCTGCCTTTCTGCTTTGCCCTTAACCCATTAAGCTGTCTGCTTAAAATATTAGGTTATGGCTATAATTTGGCTCCCAGGAAGCAACAAAGTGTAAAGACTTCTCATCTTACCTTTATTGACTATTTAAAACAGCATAGCTCATCAAACAAGGAACTGAAAGCACAACTACAAGTAGTTAAAACTTTTTCAGATGACGTAAGCATATAATTTGGTCGTGATAAATGTGCAAAAGCAACCTTTAAAGCAGGAAAGCTGCAGCACCAAGAAAACATCAGTTTGGGACAAGAATGTGATATAAAAGAACTTGAGCAAGAGGGAGTGTATAAATATTTGTGAATTGCTGAAGGATCAACAATAAAACATGAGCAAACATGAATAAAACTTAGTAAGGAATATTTTAGAAGACTTAAATTAATCCTGAAATACAACGCTGGCATCTAGGAACAAAATTCCAGCTATAAACCAATTTGTTCTTCCTGTCCTAACATAAAAGTTTTGGAGTGACTGAGTGGCCTAAAAAGGCATGGATAGATTAGACAGGAAAACATGAAGGATGCTTCATGCTCATCAAATGAGTTATAAAAATCAGTGCATATCAAGATTATATACTCCCCGTTCCGAAGGGGGTATGGGCCTACTTGAAACTGATTATATGTACAGATCTGCAATTGTGTGACTGCACACATCGGCTGAACTGACAAGACTCAAACATAGTGAAAGTTTTGAAACACGAGGAGAATAAATCTATGATGACTTCCCTTCTTAGTCTAGCAGAAGCATATCAGCGTCAAGGGGGAAAATCAAACTAGAAATAGAAAAATCAGGCAGCAACTGAACATGCCAAAAAAAAAACAAAAGAAAGAATATAAAGGGAAGGGTCAGATGGAGAAGGCAAGAAATGTGGAAAAGTACAATTTTGTACCTACCATAAATGTAGATGTTCGAAGATCCACATTGCTGCAGTCCTAACACTTGGGTAGTCCGCTGTCCCAGTCGGCCAAATATAAGGCTGTTATAAAGGTCAAGGCGTAGTCGAAGTCTGACGGTCTCCAGGCAGGAGTAAATGCGACCGGCACGCTTTTTGACAGTCTTTTCTTGCCCACAGATGTCGAAGCCCCCAAGATAAGGCCAAACCAAAAACAACAACACACCAAACACAACAACAAATAATATGTATAATATATATATACAAAGTCAGAAAATCTCATAACCAAGAACAGAACTACACCCCAAAACACAGAGGGAACTAGGACACAGATGCAGGAGGAGGTGGATTCTACATTTCTGGATTCTCCACATCTACATTTAAACTGTAGGGTAGGTTTCATACCACATTGCTGCAGTCCTACTACTGGGTAAGTAGTAGCTAACAGAGTGAAGTTGGCAAATCATAGGAAGCCAGGGGTGTCAAAGCTTCCTGCAAAATAGCTGTGTGAAACCTGCCCTGAAAATGTAGAGAGAGAGCAGATAATGAATGCTTGAAAGTATGCACTGAAACCCAAGTACTGAACCCAAAAATATCCCTCTTGCCACACCCCTCTTTAGAAATATTTATGCAAAGTAGTAGCCCTAGTAGTGTAAAATCCTAGTCCCCCTTGGGCTGCCAGCTCAATCCCATGGGAATAAAAATAAAAATGAAAAAACCCACAAAACTTAATGCAAATAGTTTGTTTTTAGGCTTGCCTTGTTACTCAAAGAGGAAAGCAAAAGAAACAAACTGAGAAAATCTAACTGCAAAAGTCTAGCTTCCATAATAAGCCAGCGAATACCACACATCTAAATACCATGCCAAATGTTTTTCCTTCTAAAAGTGTGGAAATGCATAAAAATAGGTTTGCAATGAAATGGATAAGTAGCCACTAAAGCCACACTTAAAACTAGCCCGACTAGAAACCAAGTAATGATTAAAAATCATATTACCAATCAAAAATAAAAAACCCTTATAAGAAACTGCAAAAGGCCAAACCTAGAAAAAGAAACTTGTGTCCAAAGTAAAACAAAAAGCAGTCTTAGTAACAAAGAAAGCAGTCTCAGCAGCAGTAGCAGGTTGTAGCTTAAAAGCAGGAGTAGAAAACAATAGAGTGGCAGCAGGGGGGTCCCAATGAGGTGGGGAGTTTAAATAGGGAAACCCTCTAAGAAATAAGAATAACAAAGGATGAGAAAAACTTGAACAAAGGTTGGTCAAACAAGAGTGAATCTTGCTGGCACATGAATGAAAATGGAAGAAAGACAAACTTAAAACCAATAACCAGTAAGTATTTGAGAAGCCACTCAAGATATTGGCAGAAACAGAAAAAATTTTGCTGCACAAAATAAAAATCAATTCCATTTCCTGCAAAATAAGAATGAAAGCTGATTACCCTTAGTTCATACATTTCATTGATTGTTGATCAGATGCTTCCCTGCTATAGTTCAAAACAGAATATGCCTATGGGTTAAGACTAAGAGGTGAAGCTTGACATTGAGTAGATGCCGTGCTTGACAGACAGCTTAGATGTGAGGGAGGTAAAGAGCCTTGGGTGACAATTTACCAGACTCCAAGCAAAGGGGTATGGAGCTGCGAGCCCAATCAATGGCTATTAAATCATCCTGGGCCAATCTGGCTAACCTTTAAGTACCTTTGGGATCCTGAGCAGGTGGAAGAGCATACTGGTTGAGTGGAGACAACCTGAAAGAAAAACATAAGGCATACACATTGTGATAGAAAAAGAGCATCTACAAGAACTCCAGCTTGTGTGGCTGTGGAATGCTTCAGATCTTACTTTCCTAATGGTGGTGTCTCCCTTGAAATAACAGAAGTTTGAAAGAACACATCTATGTCTCCATGATTGCCTGCATATGACATCTGTTTTTGTTCTGCTCCTAGCCAGTTCCTGCTGAAAAATTCATGCAATGAAAGCAGTGTTCAACACCCGGCACATTGCCTGCATAGAGGATAAGAATTTAACACAGTCTCCCAGAAAAATCATTGCCTTAAGTTGTTCTCCATACAAGAATCAACACCTTGCATGTTGGATGTTAAATCCTTGAAGTTCAGTAATGCAAACTGGACAGCTGACATCTCCTGCCCCTTGTTAGAATCAAATGCAGTCTGGCAAGCCTGTGCTAACATCTCTTCCATTCAGATGAACTCCCCAAGCTGTCCCACAAGAGGTTGTCTGAATTAGAATTGTCTGTCAGGCCCTCTCAGCCGGGTGTCTGGTCCATTTGTCTGAGTGTGACAGCTGTGTCTTGAGTGATCTGTCTTTAGAATGAATGCAAAGAATTCCTTGTTCACAGAAAGGTTATCTGGCAGTGTGACATTCTGGTTTTGAATACCATTGTAGCAGCTTCCTCACATGATGTTGGCAATGACAGTGACAGTTAATACCATTGGAACCTCCTCATATGAAGGACTGCATATGGAAGTACCGGACTGGAAGGATGAGGCATTCCCTTAAGCCATGACTTACAAGATACAGGGTACCCTAAGGATTGAAGGAGCTATTGGAAGACACCTATCACATTCATGTCTTGGTGAAGACTAGACTGAGATCCGCAGAAAGGGAATGCCCCTCAATTAATTCACTCTGGGTGTCTATTCCAAGTGCTGAAGAGCCACGTGAGCACCTTGAGCCAGAAATCACATCTTAGGTCTGCTTAAGGATAGATTTGTATTCAGCAGCATAAATAGAAATCTATCAGCCAAACCAGAACCCTTTATGCTTTTAGCTCTGGGGCGACGTAGATAAGCCTGAAGAAAGCTAATACTGACTGGATAGATTGTGATGACTCTTTATGAATGTGAATACTTATTAGTCTTGCCAGAACATGATGATGAGCTTTCTTGATAATGGTTACATCCACAACCCTTTGCCAGCACTGATAGGCTTCATTATAAAAGATAGGTTGATGACTTCCTTTAAAATTGAGAAGTGTTGAACAGCCTGAGTACAACATTTTGGACCAAAAGTTCCAACTTTTCTGGGAAGGAACAGACCAGTGATGAGAAAGCCTACTGGCCCAGGTTGGTGAATAGCCCCTATTCATCAATACAAGAAATTTGCTTCTGAGATCAAACTTCTGGTGAGGAGGAATCCAGTTGTATTGCCCCTTGGGCAACTGTGAGCAGGAAAAAAATTAACTTACTGGTGATGACAGATTGTTTTACCTGAATGTCCCCTATGGGGATAAAGGAGGAATCTTGCCAGGGTGTTGAAAGCCCACCAAAGGTGCTGCCAGGCAGGAAAAACTCCTTTGAGTGAAACTCCATCATCATCTCTGTTAAAACCTTTAAACTGAAGAAGACCCTCCTGGCAGCAGTAAAAGCTGGTAAAAAGGCTCTGAGCCTAAAAGTTTAAAGGCTCTACCTCTGCATCCTGACCTACCCCCAGGCTGGGAATCCTCCCTGGGCCTAAAAGGCACACCTTGGTTGCCTCTTTCTACTAAACTTGAGGCTAGACCTACCCCATCCAGAACAATCATAAGCTACTTAGCACTTTCCTTCACTTTTCTTTAGAACTGCTTCCACAGTGACAGTCCAACACACCCTATTACTAAAAGACATAAAATTACCATTTCCACAAGCTCAACACAGCCCTGCATAGAAACATGGCGTGCCTACAGAGCCGAACCAGTGGCAAGAGCCCTCGAACTTTTATCACAGCATCAAAAAATTTATACAAATAATGTCCTCCTAACAGAAACACACAAATTTTACTGCAACTCATTACCTCAAACTGTTTGCACGCAGCATATGGGCAGACTCAAAATTGTGAAAGCGTGCCTGGTTGGTACATCAACATGTGGCACTGGCAATTTAAGAGAATACATGCCAAACATCAAAACCACATTCTTTCTTTCTTACCACCCTGGCAACCTTACCTAACTTAATCACCGCAAATTTTAAATTTAAACCTTAACACCCAGCAAACCAGAAACAGTTTACAGGTCTACAAGAAAGGGAGAGAATTTTACTTATTAACTTCAGGCATAGGGAAATATCTAGGCTAAGCTCTACTGGAGCAGGATTTAAAAGAGTCTTGAAAAAAGAAGCCTCTGCAAACATCCTCCCTCTTTTAGAACAGGAGGTATATTTAAAGGCAAATGCTAGGGAAGAAACAGGTTTAGAGAGTAGGTTCACAGAAAGATCCAATCCTGACATCTCTTTAAAATGCTTAAGTCTGGGTGAGGTCTCTAGAAACAAAAAAATCTTCAACAGGAGAAGGACAGGAAGAAAGATCATCTACAAGCCTTGGGAAAGATGAGGAATCCTAAGTCTTCATGGAAGGAGGAAAAATCGCTAACTGCTATGCTTTTTCAAGAAAAGGAATCATCCTAGGAACTTTAAAAGGAAGGCAATAAACTCTCTACATCAGAATCAAAAGAGAATGGGGAAGCATCCTGGCTCAATGGGCCCACCTGAGGAACTGAGGGCCAACACCTAGAATCATCCCTGGCCTGGCTACACCCTAAGAGTGCTCCTCTTCAGGGCTAGCCACACTAGGAGCCTCTTTAAAATCACTCTGTGAAGCCCCCATCGTAATGCCTACTCCTGAGGTCACCTCTTGCAGGAATAACTCTAATCACAGTTCAAGAAATTTCTGGGCGCTTAATGGCTCACGAGCCCTCTAAACGACAAAGCGTCAACCTGGGCAAACTCCCAAACACCTGCCTGTTTTGCCCTGGGATTTTTTTTTGGGCGGGCAGAAAGCATCGTGACGCTGGAGGACCAAACACGGCTTCAGCTAAAACTAACACAGCTTTTCCAATCTTCTTTATGATGCGTTTATCTGGAGTCCCGGCACAAGAAAACAGCCCGTCAAAGAATACACAGGCCTAAGCAAAATATACACAGAAAAAGTAAATATTATTCTTCATCTGTTTAGTTCTTAAAATACAGTTCTGATCTTTTTCCAACGTCAAAGGGCACGGCAAGCGGCAACTTCAATATTCTAGCAGACTCTTAATAACTTGGAAGAACATATGCAAAAATATAGCTGCAAGCATAGAAAACTCCGGGAAGAACCTTATGCTGATCAGGATCAAATGCAGGAATGGTTAAGGAGAGGCAAATTCAAACCAAAAGAAAAGATTAATATTGGTGGCTCAAAACAGTGGGCTATGTACACGTTGATTTACAAAGTCCATTGAACACGTGGGAGAAACAGACATATGTAATTTTTGTAAAACAGAATTGGAAACAGTCGCACACCTTGTTGCTGGTTGTAATACACTAATAGCAGAAGGACTGTATACTGAAAGACATAATAATGTGGCAAGACTGTTGCACTGGGGATTGTGTAAACATTATAATACTGAAGTACCTGAAAAACACTGGAAACATGAGCCAGAAAGCATCATAAAAAATGAAGGCACTACCACAAAAGGCAGATGCAAAAAAACAGATATAGTCGTCCATAAAAAGACAAAGTAGCACTGATCACTGAAATCGCTACACCCAGTGACTAATGTCTTGCGTAGAGAGAGAGACAAAAGTAATAAAATATCAGGATTTTCAGGCAGAAACGAGAGCAATGTGGAAGAAAGATACCCAGACAATTCCAATAGTAGTAGGGACAACAGGTCTTATCAAAAATAATCTATACTCTTATTTAGATGCATTACCAATACATGTAACTGTATAAATTGCAGGAGGAGTCATTACTGGGCACACTGCGGGTGCTGAGAAGAGCACTTCTGGCTGACATCAAAGACAAACAATACTAATTTCCTGAACTTCAATCATACTTTGACTTAGGAATATGGTCCATTCCTGTCATGGTATTAGAAACCCAAAAGATGATTAAAAATGCTTCTGTTATAGCAGCTAAGAATATCTGGAATATACTAAACAAAAGATAACATAAAAACTGAGAACTCATACGTATGGATATGTACAGTAAGATAGAAGCAGAGAAAAATGTTTTTATTCTATTTAGTCTTGCATACGATCAGGGCATACTTTTATCAACCCAAGGAGATGTTCTGGACAATAATTAATAAAGAAATGAAGGAATTTATCTGGGAAAGAAAGAGGGTAAGATTTAAGTGGGATAAAGGTTGATCCTTCCAGCAGAAAGTACAATTGTGTACACTTACCATAAATGCAGATGTTCGTTGCCCTCAATCGGCCTGATTAACACAGTCTTGGGGACCTGTGTCGGTTGCTGTCCCTTCTTCCATGACGTCAGGTCGTCAGGGAGTATAAAGCATGCAGCCAATAAGTATAGAAACCAACCACTCAGTAGCCAAATTCCTACAACCCAAGTAGAAAAACTGTTTTATTGCAAAAAACCTTTAAGATGTCCAAAAGTAAAAACAATATAATCTAAATACAATCCAGATAAAGGTCAAGCGCTTTCGTCATCAGACTTCATCAGAACATTTTACCATTGCTTTCCTACACATTTATACAAAAAGTTGTCTCAATTAATCAACAGTAATCGGTTCTTAAAGTGAAAGTGCCTAAAATGTCCTTTTTGAAAAGAAAAAATATGTACAAATACAACTTTTAAAAAGTGTAAAAATTGAGGGAAGAATTGAAAAAAATGTATGAAGTACAAACTTTAAAGTTTAGATGCCCTAAACTTTAATTCAGGTTTAATACTTATATGCTCATTAACGATGGAGCTTCAGTAGCATTTAATTTAAACTGCCACCTTGCTTCTGCCCTAAGCAATTTATTAGTCCAATCCCCACCCCTAATATTTTTACTAACCACTTCAAGAATACCAAAACAAAAGGAATGTGCAGAGTTCAAACCAATGTGCTTAAAAAGTGCATTTTTCTCATCCTTTTTTGTAATACTGTAACAATGTTAAGAAATTAAACAGAGCATTGATTAAAAATGCTTCTGTTATAGCAGCTAAGAATATCTGGAAGATACTAAACAAAAGATAACAAAAACTGAGAACTCATACGTATGGATATGTACAGTAAGATACAAGCAGAGAAAAATGTTTTTATTCTGTTTAGTCTTGCATACGATCAGGGCATACTTATATCAACCCAAGGAGATGTTGTGGACAATAATTAATAAAGAAATGAAGGAATTTATCTGGGAAAGAAAGAGGGTAAGATTTAAGTAGGATAAAAGTTGATCCTTCCAGCAGAAAGTACAATTGTGTACACTTACCATAAATGCAGATGTTCGTTGCCCTCAATCGGCCTGATTAACACAGTCTTGGGGACCTGCATCAGTTGCTGTCCCTTCTTCCATGACGTCAGGTCATCAGGGAGTATAAAGCATGCAGCCAACACCATTACATCAGTTTTTCTTGCCCCAGATGTCAGGTACCCCCCAAATGGGGAGCAAAATATACAATTAAAAAAAAAAAAAATATACCGCCAAACAAAAGCAAATGCACCAAAAAGGCTTTTAAGCATAGAAAAAGAAAGTAGAGGTATAGTAAGAGAAAAACAGGGGGCTGGAGGGAGGGTAACCAGGACTGCAACAGTGAATACACTCCAACATCTACATTTTATGGTAAGTGTACACAACTGTACTATGTTTTTCGTGTTTCACTGTTGCAGTCATTAAATTTGGGTAGATTCCCAAAGCTATCGTTGGGAGGATGGATTTACACAGCATTAGGATCAGCTATAAGGCCCTGCAAAACAGCAATGGCAAAGCCAGCTCTGGATTTAGAGAAAATTGGTAAGAGATAAAGTTTGGTGAAAGTATGAACTGAACTCCAGGTAGCAGCTTCTAGAATATCCCTGGTAAGAACACCACTGAGAAAGGCTGTAGAAGTAGATGCAGACCTGATGGAATGAGATCCGATCCCCTGAGGGATAGGTTTTCCATGGTGCTTATAGCAGAAATGAATACAACCGCTTATCCATTTACAAATGGTTTGTTTTGAAATAGCCTTCCCCTCTGACCCTGCAGCAAATGCTAGCAGCAGTTGTTCAGAATTTCTTCGAGATTTAGTCCTGTCCAAGTAGAATTTAAGTTGTCTGTCTACATCCAATGAATGCAGAATCCACTCCCCCTTGTTCTGTGGATTGGGAAAGAAAGTTGGCAGATGAATGGACTGATTAAGAGCCACACTGGATCCCACCTTGGACATGAAGGATGGATTGATCCTGAGTGACACCCTGTCCACATGAAAGATGATGAAAGGCTCCACTGGCATAAGGGCCTGTAATTCAGATATCCTTCTAGCTGAAGTGATTGCTAAAAGGAAGGCTGTTTTCCAGGAAAGAAATGTTAAGTCTGCAGTAGCAGCTGGCTCGAAAGGAGGTAGAGTGAGTTTCTCCAATACAAAGTTAAGTTCCCAGGCAGGAGTTGGAGCTCTCCTGGGTGGTCTCAAGTTTTTGGCCCCTCTGAGATACTGCTTTAGCAGAGAAAGAGGGAAGGGGGGGGTTCAGTATTGTAATGAGCTCAAATGGCTGAGGCATGGATATTAATGGAGGAAAATCACAGGCCCTTGTAAAGCATCTCAAAGTTAAATATTGCAAAATCTGAGGTAGACTGGGCACTGCTGTGCTCATCCCTTGAGACTGATTCCAGGCACAGAATATTTTCCATTTGTCAGCATACGATGTTCTAGTACTAGGTCTTCTCGCCTCTAAAATGACATCCATCACAGATTTGCTGAGGGATGCTAAGGGGGAATTTAAATGATTAGCCAAGCTGCAAGATTCAATGTTTGGAGGTGAGGGTGCAGAATTTGGTACTTTTGCTGAGACAGTAAGGAAGGTGTCGAGCCATGTGCCATGGAGAAATTTGAGACACTGCGCAGGAGTGGGTACCACTGTTGGCGTGGCCAGTCTGGAGCAATCAAAATAATTTTTGGTTTGTTCTGTTTGACTTTTAGTAGAACTTTGGAGAGCAGAGGCAGAGGGGGAAAGGCATAGACTGATAGGTTTTTCCAGGTGAAGGACAGAGCATCCACTTTCCAGGCTTTTTTGTGAGGAGTTCTTGTGCAAAATTTGTCCAACTGGTAGCTCGGGGGTAAGGCAAAAGATCTATGTCTGGGCTCCCCCATTTGCGTGTCAACATGTTGAAAATCCGTGGTTCCAGTTTCCATTCATGTGGGTCCATGAGATTTCTTCTTAGTTTGTCTGCCAGAATAGTCAGCTTTCCTGGCAGGAATTGAGCTTGTAGTTGTACTTGGTAGCTCAAGGGCGTATTCCACAATGCCATGGCTAGTCTGCAGAGGGGGTAGGAATGTGTACCCCGGTGCTTGTTTATGTACCACATAACCGTGGTGTTGTCCGTCTTTACCATTAGTTGTCCTGGATGAAGGTAGTCCTTGAAGGCTGTCAGAGCATTCTATACAGCTAACATTTCTTTTTGATTGATATGAAGGTGCATTTGATTTGGGCTCCATTTGCCATGAATGCACTTCCCTGCCAGATGAGCCTCCCCATGCATAGTCTGATGCATCTGTAGTTAGGGTTTGGGTGGCAGGGGGTGGTGTGAATGGCAGTCCCTTGTTTTGGTGGCAGGCCTCTGCCCACCATAGGAACTCTAGGCGCAGGCAAAGTATGATAGGAATCATTGTTTCCAGGCTGTGACAATGCTGACTCCATAAACTTTTGTAAGTACCACTGATGTTTCCTCACATGCAGTCTTGCATATGGAATTAGAAGAATGCAGGAGGCCATGAACCCCAAAGCTTGCAGTATATGTCTTGCAGATAGCAGGGTTTTTCTTGACACCTGTTTGAAGTAAGTCACCAAATGAATTTGCTTTTCTGGCATAAGGAAAGCCATCTGGGCAATTGTATTCAAGCTTGCACCTAGTAATGTAATTTTTTGAGAGGGTACCAGTTGTGATTTCTTTTCATTTATGGTGTACCCTAGACAAGTCAGAACCTTTTTTACAAATGCCAGATGTTTTAGAAGAGTGGCCTGGTTTTCTGCCTGAATTAGGCAATCGCCCAGGTATGGATATATTTGAATATTTCTTTACCTGCAAAATGCATTTACTGGAGCCAGACACTTTGTGAATAACCTGGGCACAGTAGACAAGCCAAAGGGCAGTGCAGAGAACCGATAATGCAAGTAGCCTGCTTTGAAGCGTAGGTATCTTCTGTAAGATTCCCTGATTGGGATATGCAGGAAAGCCTCTTAAATCTAGAGTTGCCAACCAGGCATCCTTGCCTAGCACAGGAAGTAACTGGTGAAGAGTCAGCATCTTGAATTTTGGAATGTCCAGAAAGGTGTTTAGAAGTAGACAGATCCAGAATTGGACGCCATAATTTGTCTTTTCTGGGTACGCTTTATTTCCTCCAGATTTGGAGGTAGAAGCACCCCATTGCTTTGACCTGTAAGAATCCTGTAATTGGTATCTAGAAACTTTAGGGCACCTGGATTTGCCCTGTTAGCTCTGTCAGACACAGGAAAGGACCAATTTTTTGTAGGCCAGTGTCTACTGAATCTTGGTGGCTGCACTTGTAAGAAGTATTTTACAGTTTGCATAGACTTAGCTTTGTCTTCCATTTTCTTTAACACCTCTTCTGCCTTAATACCAGAGTATCATGCTGTAAAGGTGCATCCAGTAATTTAGCTTTAACATGATCAGACAAATTTTGCTCTTAAGTCAGGCATGCCTCCTAATCACAGATCCAGTAACTGTGGCCCTGCAGGAGGCCCTCTAAGGAATCAAAAGCACATTGCAAAGTATGCTTTCCAACTTGTTCTGATGCATGCAATAATTCCTGCAATTCTTTATTTTCTGCACATTCAGAAATCAACATAATTTTCTGTTTCAGTAATCCCATAACATGTTGTTGATACTTGAGCATATGAAACTGGCAGTTTAAGGCCCTAACTGCCAAGGTTGCAGATCTATAAACCTTCTTTCCCCATCTATCCAGTGCCCTGGAATCTGTCAGACGGGGTAGGATTTTTTGCTGTTGAGGCCTCAACACCTTTTGGACCCTGTGAAATAGTTTCAGGGTCAGCAGCAGGGTTTCTAAATACAAATTTGTGCGAGTCAGGAACCCTGTAATATCTGTCTGGCTTGCTAGGAGCCGGAGGTAAGGAGTCTGGTGTCGAGCTTCACTCCAAAAACACATCATCCACAATGTCTAAAACAGGAGGTATGGCTAAAGGGGTATGGATAAAGGCCTATGCTGAGGGAGAAGGAAATACCTGAGCCTCTTTTTTGACTCTGAGAAATCTTGACTCTCCCAGTAAAAATGTTCCCTCAAAGTATGCAAGGTTTCTCCAAACGAATAATCTTCAGGAGGAGATGCAGATGGGATAGATTCCTCTGCATCAAAATCCTCATAGGGTGGTATAGATAATTCCTGATCAGAAGAGGAATCAGAAGAAATAGAAACCTGATCTGAAGATTCATAATCAGTGTCTAGCCTAGGCTTCTTATCAGAAGGGGGTTGGGAACCCCTGATCAAGATAATTAGGTCTTCAGCCATTTTGATAGTCTGCTTTTTGGGCATAGAGGCCTGTGCACGTGGCTCATGCGTCAGTTTTTTAGCTTTAGAAGTTGCTTTTGTCTTTGATTTTGAAGTTGGTGTCGGTTTTATATAAAAATGTGGCCTGAATACACCCTCGGAAGCCGGTGCCTGCTCAGCAGCTCCGGACCCATCTGAGGGAGAGACATCCGCGGGTACAATACTTTGAGAATCTCATGCCGTGCCAGTCTCGGTAGGGGCCTGCGACTCGAAAGTAGCGGGTATCAGGGGCTGCGAAAGCGTCTCACTGAGTACCAGCGAACCGGCTTAGGAGAAGCTTCATTGGTTTTGGACCTCACCGGTCTGTCTCTGACCTTTTCTTTGCGTTTTTTGTGTACTCAGGTAGTCGGATTGCTATCCGATGACATTTCAGGATAGTTAAATCGGTTTCCAAAATATTTTGAGGCAAAGACATACCAACGCTTAATAGTGCGTTGGTTAAATCTAGCACAAAACCGACAGCTAGGCACGTTATGATCAGGGCCTAGACAAGGAATACAGTATAAATGGAAATCCTTATGAGATATTTGCTTCCCACAAGTAAAGCAATTATTAACTTTTACTGGCATCGGTATGGAGCAAAAAAAAAGTTTCCCCAACAGGGTACTTAGCTTTAGTGAAAACTTTGGTTCTGAAACTCGAATTCGAAAATCTCAAGAGTCGGCCGACCCGCACTTGCAAACTGCTTCTGCTTCGGGTACCGCGCAGCAAGAAAGATAAAAGAAAATGCCGTCGGCTGCCTGTTTTATACCCCCTGACGTCATGGAAGAGGAGACAGCAACCGACACAGGACCCAAGACTTTGGATTTCAGGCTGACTGAGGGCAACCTGCCAGCAGATTACCCAAATGTAATGACTGCAACAGTGAAACATGAAGAACATCAGCAGCCCTGCAAGAGGCCTCTAAAGAATCAAAACCACATTGCAAAGTATATTTTCCAACTTGTTCAGCAGAATGCAATAAATCCTGTAAATCTTTATTTTCCACACAGTCAGAAATCAACATCATTTTCTGTTTAAGCAGTCCCATGATATGCTGTTGATATTTTAGCATATTGAATTGACAGTTTAAAGCCCCGACTGCCAAGGTTGCAGAAGTATAAACCTTTTTACCCCATCTATCTAGCGCACTGAAGTCTCTATCAGAAGGGGTCGGATTTTTAGCTGTAGAAGCCTTAATGCCCTTGGGCCCCTGAGAAATGGTTTCTGGGTCCACAACAGGATTTTTGAAAAGGAATTTGTGGGACTCAGGAACCCTGCAGTATCTGTCTGGTTTACTAGGGGCCGGAGGCAGGGAATCAGGGGCCATACTGGATTCCAAAAACACAGCATCAACAATGTCTAGTACAGGAGGTATAGCCAAAGGCCTACACTGAGGACGAAGGAGGAAATCCCTAAGCCTCTTTTTGGATTCAGAAATTTCCTGACTTTCCCAGTGGAAATCCTCCCTTAAGGTATGTAAAGTATCCCCATAAGAAAAATCCTCAGGGGGAGAAGCAGAGGGAATGGAACCCTCTGCATCAGAATCCTCATAAGTATGGACAAATCCAGGTCATTAGAAGAGTCAGAAGGAACAGAGTCCTGTTCAAAAGATTCATAGTCTAGTTCAGCCCTAGGCCTCTTAGAAGGGGGGGGGTCGACTACCCCTGATTAGAGTAATTAAATCTTCAGCCATTTTAATCATTTGTTTTTTAGGCATAAAACATGTGGCCTGGGTGTCGTTTTTTTAGACATAGATCGAGATTTGGGCCTTAGTATTGAAGGTGGAGTCTGTTTAATATGCAAGTCTGTAAGCCTGAATACACCCTCAGAAGCCGGTGCCTGCACAGCGGCTCCGGACCGATGCAAGGTAGAGACATCCGCAGGTTCCATAGGTGAAGCATCTAGCGGCATACCGGACTCCGAATGGGTCGCAGTAGAGGCTTGCGAATCAGAAGTAGCAGGTATCAGGGGCTGCGAAAGCGCCTCACTGAGTACCGGCGAACTGGTGGCTGGCTTAGGAGAAGCGTCGTTGGCAGTTTTGGACTTCAACAGCCTGTCTCTGTCTTTTTCTTTGCGTTTTTTTCGGTATTCCGGTAGTCGGATGGCTAACCGACATTTCTGGATAATTAACAGAGAAACAAAATATTTAGAAGCAAAAATGTACCGACAACGGATAGTGCGCTGATTAAATAAAGCACAAAACTGACAGCAATGTACGTCATGGTCAGGGCCTAGGCAAGGAACACAGTACAAATGAAAATCCTTATGAGGTATTTGCTTCCCACAAGTAATACAATTATTAACTTTTATTGACATCGGTAAGAAGCAAGAAAAAGTTTCCCCAATGGGGTACTTAGCTTTTAGTTGAAGACTTTGGTTCTGTAACTCGAAAATAAAAATTTCAGGAATCGGCCGACAGACACTTGCGAATTGCTTCTGCTTCGGGCACCGCACGGCAAGAAAGACTGATGTAATGGCGTTGACTGCATGCTTTATACCCCTGATGACCTGATGTCATGGAAGAAGGGACAATAACCGCAGGACCCAAGACTTTAATCAGGTCGACTGAGGGCAACCCGCCAGCAGATTACCCAAATGTAATGACTGCAACAGTGAAACACGAAGAATATCCAGGTGGTTTAGGTTTACCTGATTTGAAAGGATATTTTAGAGCTACACCATTAAAGGCTCATACAGATAACAAAAGCAGACAGTTATAATTCAAAATGGAAAGGAATGATGAAGAAGCAGGGGGAGTTCACGAAATACAGAGACAGAGAGAGAGACATCTTGTATGTAGATCCTTAAGAAGGACATACATATTACATTCATAACGTAGCAGAAAGTATTCTAAGAACTAAGCCAATACAAGAATGGAGAAAGGAGGTTTTGCCAAGAGGGTTGACTGCAAGTAGGGGTACAAAAAATAGGCAAGAGGGGTCTGGAACGTACTGGATAAACATGGTAAATGGACCTAGATACTGGCAGCAAATAACTCAAGCAGGAAAGTTAGAGTGGGATAAGGCCAAAAAGATACCAGGATTGCAAGCTAGAGACTGCCCTCCTTACCAGGGCTTGATATCAGAGTACATGCAAAGAGAAAGGGATGGGGGACCTTATGTGAAAGACCTGCTCCGGTAGAGTTTTTAGTTGACTGCAGAATAGAAGTGGCTGTTAAAAAAAAAAAAAAAAAAAAAAAAAAAGGATAATTAGTATAAGAACTAATCAGAGAAGGTTAGCAAAGATTTGGAAAAGAAATTGAAAAAGCAATTTACAAGAAAACAATAGGACGGCATATGTGTGGCTCCCAAGTATGCAATTAAGTCCAGAAGGTTTGGGATCTTTTCTTGGAAGTGTTTACATAAGTATTTTTATACCCTAAGCAGACTTCAAATAATTTTTCCTCGGGTAGACAGCAAATGTTGGAGGTGTGATGGAGAAGAACGAGGTAACAGGGTACATATGTCTTGGGAGTGTAATGAGTTTGCAGATTTTAAAAACTCCCTACAGAGTACTCTATCAGAAATACTGGGCGAGCAAATAGCTGTAAGTAAAGAAATTATTCTTCTGAGCTGGGATATAGGATTTGAATTGCCTAAACGTAGCAAAGCCTTAAGTTTAATTCCGCTGGCTGCCAAAATAGTAATTACTAGAAAACAGAAATCATAGACTAAGCCAGCTGTGTTTGAGGTACTGAAATAAGAGATTTTGTAATAGGATGTGCAGTGGTACAGCAGTTAGCACGGTCATCTCAGAACAAGAGGTTCTGCGGTTCAACGCTCAGCTGGGGTACCCTTCTGTGGAGTCTGCATGCCCTCCTGTGTTCATGTTGGTTTCCTCCCACATTCCATAGAAACTCGTCTGGAGCACTTCTCCCCCAAGCCTCAGTTGAAAACGGGCTCTGATACAGTTGGACTTTAATGCTTAACAAATTTTAAATAAAGAAAGAAATGGAAGACGGATCTTTAGAAAAGGGAAGACCCCAATTACATAGAACTAAATGGAAATTGTGGGAAGAATACATTCATAGCAACGTTCAGGAAGAGGAGGAATGAGATTTAAAGGAAGGTAGGAATTCAGAATATTTTTTTGTAATGCTGTACTGATGATAGTAGCAAAGAAAATACATGTGATGTATATTGTGGTTAAATGGAAAAATGTTAAATGCTTTGTTTTCTTTTCTGTTATTCCATGTTTGCCCAAGTCTTAAGTGATAATTTAATAAAGGTTATTTAAAAAATAAAAGTGAAATTGGTAGTGTTACTTAGCGTACCTATCAACTGTCTAAATGTTCATAGTACGTACAGATTTTTTGCTTCATATTTTTGGTCATTTCCTCATAAAACTTGTGGTTTTCTGGCAAACTGCTGAAAACTGAAGTCACTAATTAATGACACACAACTGGGTTTCAGATTTCATATCTTTCAGAAAATACATGTTGCTGAAAAGCCTAGTCTAGGAATTCTAGCATTTTGTTTTTATTTCAGTGTCTAAGAGCAATATTTAAAAATTTGTCACTATTTGTGGGCCTTGGTCCTCCCATTATTTTTCACTTTGTCCAGATTTCTTGAGCCAAGAGGTTGAAAGGTATGCCTATGAGGAAAGAAAATTTAATTTTAGGCCAGTCTTCCTAATAAATGTATATTAAAACTGGAAGGAGCATTGCAGAGTGTTTCAAGAAGGACATGTAATATAATGCAATTAAACAAAGCTCAAATGCTCATTAATGCATATTTCTGGCTAGGATTGAAAGGTTATGGTAAAAAAAAAAAATGGAACAGTGGCTTGTGATACAGGCATGGAGTTCTCAAATATCTGCCAGACACAAACAAGAAAAGTGAGAGGTCCACCATTACTCACTGACCAAAAAAAAAGGACAAAAATTACCACAACACATCTAAAGAGATCACTTAATGAATGAACGTCAAGGAACTCATCTGCAGCACCTTTCAGAATTTTTATTTTTTTTTAAATTTGGTTACTGAAGAAGCTATTTTAACTTTCTTTCTCAGAATGGCACAATAAATGTCTACATTATGAGCACTAGTCTGATACAAAATCCTCAATTCAAATAAATTAGGAAAAGATACACTTCATTAGTATCCTTCAGTATATTTCAGTACACAATTGAGACAGTTGTAACTAATTTCAAAATCACAAATATTAAGGAAAACCACATAAAAAAATGATACCACCTTATCAGAAGAAGATAGAATATGAGAAAATGTACCGCAGAATGATTTTATACCAAAGTACTGTCAGGAACCGACAATACAATAGTGAAAATATAAGAAACATAAGACTAAATGGGAGCCCAAAAGCTGAGGATAGAAAGATCTAAAAAAAACTTTAAAAAAATCATGCCATGGCTTCTTCATTTACTAGAATCACTTTTATATGGACTTTAAAGTGATTCCATAATCCTCAACCAAGCCAGAAATTAAGGGCAATAACTGCAAAATGGCTAGTTTATGCTGACAAGATGTTTATTCATAGGTTCATATACTAGACTATCTGCCCTAGGGCATTTATAAGTCTAGCCAGAGTGTGGTTGGCTTTCGCCACCCATTTTAAATTAATTTTGCTGTGCCCTTTTTCGAGGTTAGTATACTGTGCCTCTGTCTAACAGTGACACAGAAGTGATACCCGGGGTAAACCTACGATCTCCCATCCACTCATCAAGATTCCTCTTGAAGACAGTCAATGAGGGACTCTGCCTAACCTTGACTGGGATTTTATTCCAGAGTGAAGGGAGCCTCTGGGTTATGAATCTGTCCCTCCAGCATGTCCTATTTATTTCAGTGCGCCAAACCTGTCAGCTAGGATGTTGGCAATGTCTGTGGGTTCGGTGTATTTTTTTTGTCATTTTGGACAAATTCTGAGCATATCTGGGAATTCCCACCCAGGTTCCTAACATAACTAAAGAAAGCCTTGTGATTATCCTTAGTGTCCTGTGCAATTTTTCTCTCGAAGCTGGCCTTAGACGATTTTATGAGTACCCGTAGTTTTTTGCTAATACTGATCAGAGATGCCTTCCCTTTTTGGGATTTTGCTCTATCATGTAGTAGCTTCCTCCTTCTTTTGTACAGTTTGTTTATGGCTGGGGTCCACCAGACAGGACATCTGCCTTTGGAGGACTGGGTCTTGGTTTTATTTGGGATTGCATGATCCATGCATTCCTGAAGGTGTTCATAGAATGCGTTTATAAAGGATTCTGCGGTCTGGGCCATATTTTCCACAGGCCCGGGCTTTGAAGGATTGCACCTCGGTTTTGAGGAGTGTGAAATTTGCTTTAGAGAAGTTTTTCACTGTGGTTTTCTGGGCAGGGGGTGGGGTCGGGATGTGAATATCCAGTGAGATTAGTTTATGGGTCTGATCTTACCAGTGAGGGATACACTTCTGGTCTGAAGCAGAGAGTCCCCATGTTGGTGATTATCAGGTCCAGTATGTTTTCCCCTCTTGTGGGAGTGGTAACAAGTTGTTCCATAGCATTTGAGTTTATAAATTCTAGGAACCTTTGGGCTAGGGTGTTGGAGCTAGAGTAATGCTCCCAGTCTATGTTTGGGTAGTTGAAATTGCCCAATATAATGGTGTTTGGAGAGACCTTCATATTTTCCAGTGTTCTCAGGAAGGCTGAGTGGGGTTCCTGGGTTTGGGAGGGTGGTCTGTAGCAGGTTATAAACTGGAAGGCAGTTTTACCCACTGTTAGTTGTACATGGATAGTCTCTGATGCTTCGTGCTGTGCCACCAACCTGGAGGTGTGGTTATCTTTGACGAATATTGATACTCCCCTCCTTTTGTGGTTCGGTCCAAGTTTTGGGGCCGAAAAGCATGGTATGAGGTATAACCTGGTAGTGCTGGGGTGCTCTCGGGAGCCTTGAACCAGGTTTCTGTTACTGCACAGATACTGATGTTCTCCATGCTAAGGAGAGTTTCGAGTGCATGCATCGTGAGGTTTAGACTTCTGGCGTTGAGTAGCATTACTCAGTTTCTTATCCCTTGCGATACCTGTGGAGGTGGGTTTGTCTTTTGACCCTTGCCTAAAAAAGGCACTATGGGGGTAGCAAGAGCCCTTGCCAATATCCGAAAGCCCAGGAGTGACGGGTGCAAGCCGTCCCTAGCGAAGCATCGTGGCTTGTCGAGCATGTCATCCCAGGCTGACAGGCATTGGATCCCCTTTGAATGACACCAATACTTAAGCCAACTGTTGAAATTGATCATCTTGTCTTCATATTGTGGCATCATTCTTGGTGAGCGCAAGATGCTACCCAAGGTCAGGGTCATACCGGCCTGGGCTACATGCTCAGAGAGCTTCTCTGTGTCTTTTCATGAAGTCCAGGGAGGTACGTCTCAGGTCATTCACACCAGCATGGACAATGACTGAGTCATATTTGTACTTGCCCTGGAGTGACCTGAGTGCTTGCGTTATGTGGCGGATCCTAGCACCCGACAGGCAGCTCACCGTGACCTTCTCCTTGTTCTGCCTGGTGAGCAGGACGTCAGTGTTCCTGACGATAGAGTCACCTATTACAAGTGTATCAGGTGTGTTTAGCCTTAAGGGCTGTGACTGTTCTGCACACTTTTGTGAGCTATGTGTTGCACGTGTTTTGTTTTACGGTAGCGGTTGCTTGGGTGTCTGCTTTGGAGGTCTCTGCTGCTTAGGCAGATTTTTATTTAGAGCCTCAGAGTATGTTTTTGTGCGTTTATGTGTTTGGTTTGCTGTTGTGGTAGGTCTATGTGAGACTGGAATTGTAGTGAGTGTGGTTTCCTTCTCCTCCTGACTGGTTATGCCAGTACTGAGTTGAGAGAGCTTAGCCTCCAGTTTGGTTATATGGTTGCATCTCTCAAATGTGTTGGAATTTGTTGGGAGGATGAGAGGTTTGTCTGTGTACATCAGGCAGTTGTAACATTGCCTCAAGATTCCCAGATTCACCAGCTGGACCGGAGAGGAGATCGACAACTGACCTTTGGACATGCTAGAATAGTATTGGGAATTCCTTTATAATTGAAAAAAAGGGCCAATGGGGGACAAGGTACTCAAGGGGAGTTTGTGAGGGTGTAGTGCTTTTAATTTTTTAGTGCTGACTTATATAATTGCTTTAGTGAGCAAGTGCCAGGTAGCTTAAATGCAATGTGTTACAGGTAACTTAAATACAAAAATGACAAACAGTAACTTTCTTTCAAGTGAAACAAGGAAATAAGTACAGTAAGCAATGCAGATATCACTAGGGATCCACAGAAGTGCTGAAAAGCCGAGTTTTAGGTGGAATTAGCGTTTCAGGGAAACAACAAGCAGACAAACAAGCATACAAACAAAGCTAGATTCAGCAGGCCTGGATCTAGTCTATGCTACAGCAAACAAGGTGTACCAATTTCAGTACGAAACAGTTCAAATATGCAGGCACTATAATAAGCCTTTAACCAGAAATTCCCAGCTCAGAAGGGCAGAGTCCAGCCTCTACTCCCACAAGAGTGCAGACCACGAACCTTCTTGATGTAAAATAACTGGCCTGAAGCCCAAGTGCTTAAACCAGAACTAATACACTTTTAGAATAACAGATACTGAGCCCTCAAACAGCAGTTCCCAACTTAGAAGGATGTAAGCTACCTGTCCTGTCACCACAGTGCAGGCCACAAACCTTCCTAATGTAAAACAACTGGTCTGAAGCCCAAGTGCTTAATCCAAAAGACTTAGAATGACAGCTACACTTTAATCAAGTTACTACCAAGCAGTAATAAATACAATTGAATACTTTAAAGAATGCCTGGATTAGTGCTCAAGTTATACAAACAAAGCTAGATTCAGCAGGCCTGGATCTAGTCTATGCTACAGCAAACAAGGTGTACCAATTTCAGTAAGAAGCAGTTCAAATATGCAGGCACTATAAGCCTTTAACCAGAAATTCCCAGCTCAGAAGGGCAGAGTCCAGCCTCTCCTCCCACAAGAGTGCAGACCACGAACCCTCTTAATGTAAAATAACTGGCCTGAAGCCCAAGTGCTTAAACCAGAATTAATACACTTTTAGAATAACAGACACTGAGCCCTCAATCATCAGCTCCCAACTTAGAAGGATGTAAGCTACCTGTTCTGCCACTACAGTGCAGACCACAAATCTTCTTAATGTAAAAGTTTATGTTTGCCCTTTGCTCTTCCTGGGGAAAGCCACCTGGGTGCTTACAACAGCTGTAAAATGAGATGGGACAGTGACTTTTCTACACCACTTGAAAAAAAGTGAGCAAGAAAGAGAAACTACGGACCTCTAATTCATTTGCAATAAAAACATAAGAGTTTACACTGTTAAAGCCAGCAACATTGAAGGTATTTAATGGATATACCCTCAGTATAAGTCTGGGAAATAAAGAAAACTTAAATGTCACTACCAGAACAAAAGAAGGAACAAGAACCATGCTCTGCTATTAAAACAGACATTATATATACATCTTAAAACTCCAACTCAAAACATTCCTTGTCGTTGCTGTACGATACTATAACACTGACAGTAATGCTAGGTTACCCGTAAGTGTCTCATTTCAATTTTATTTATTTATTATGAATACCCCCTATGCCAATACCACTAAGCAATTTACCAGACTATCCACTAACATACATTTTTATATGATTAAAGATTTTTAGCCAGCATTTGGCACACAAATTGAGGACTTTTTTGATTTACATTTCTCTATGTACGGGGAACGGTGAATTAAAGATAAGGCACCTCATTAGGTGTATTTACTAGGGAAGGCACCACATTACCAAGTTTCAGAACTTAGTATTTTCCCTGCTAAACTAAAAGGGAGAAAAGTACTTTGTGCACATGACTGCAGGGATAGATTATCCCTGGCAATCTCAACAGACGCATATTTTCCATTACATGATTCTCTTGTGCTTAAGTCTTAAGAGTGTAACTTCAAAATTCAGCAGTCAGCTAATACAGCTTAAGATAGTGCTGCAGCCACTGGTTTACCCATTGTTCCTTGGTGCTGGCACATTGCCTCATCACTAGTCAAAGTATTCTACTTTATAAACCAGCTTGTAGAATACACATAAAAATGAGATAATTAACAGTCCATGACTGGTGACCCAGCATTCACTGGTTTAGTCTGCAAAACGCACTAAGAAGGAACACGCAAACATAATTCTGAATGCAGCACATACTAGCATGCAAACTGTACCTTAATGCCCTGCAGCCCAGCAACAGTGAGAAATAAATAACGTATGGAGGGGAACTGGAAATATGCAAACTTTGAGAGCAGCATGCATTACTATACAACATTGGTTAAAAATGCCACTGGAATGGAATCAGGCTGCAAAATCTAACTAAAAAAGCAGCTCTTAAAAGTTAAGTTAACAGACCAGAATTAAAATTAGTATGCAGAGTATCAACAATTTGTAGAAACTGATCTAAAATTCTTCAGTTTTATGTAAAATGGAACTGGGAATTGCATAACAATACTTCCGACTGTTTCTTTGTAAATGTAGATATAGATTAGTTGTGTAAGAACTTAACAGAACGACAGATGTCCTTCTCTTCTCTGCTGCAGTATTCTTGACTTAAGGGAGAGTACAAAGCACATGAGGAAAGGACGGAGGAAGTGGCAGAGGAATTTAAGGATGCCATGGAGAACGACCCTGGCAAACCCTGCCCTGGATCTAGAAATGGAGTTCAGCTTATAGTACTTGGCGAAGGTGCGGACAGAAGTCCAAGTAGCTGCTTCTAGGACACAATTAACATCCAAACCCGTGAGGAAGGCCCCTGAAGAAGATACTGCCTGAGCCAGAGAGAACCTTACCACGGTGGTTGTAGCAAAAGGCGACAGATTTGGATATCCAGTTAGAGATGGTCTGTTTTAGACACCGCCAATCCCAGAGCCCTGGGATGGAAAGACACAAATAATTAGTCTGTTTTCCTGAAGGGTTTAGTCTTAAGTAAAACCTGAGCTGTCTGTATACATCCAGAGTGTGCAGGATTCTCTCACTATTGTTCTGGGGAGAGGGAAAGAAAGTTGGTAGGTGAATTGACTGGTTTAGGGACAATTCATTGACAACCTTTGGCATAAATGAGGGATTGGTCAGCAGAGGCACTCTGTCTTAACGGAAAGACAAAAAAGGGGGAGAAGCCAAGAGGGCTTGTAACTCTGAGACCCACCTGGCATAAGTAATGGCAACCACGAGAATACTTTTCCAAGTGCAGTATTTGAGTGAACTAGAGGAAGCAGGCTCAAATCATGCTCGAGTTAATTTCTCTAGAACAAAGCTGAGGTCCCAGGGTGGCGCCACTAGTCTCCTGGGGACCTGATACGAAGTACACCTCTGAAGAATTGTTTAGCTTCGAAACTGGAAGGCAAGGGAGGATTTATTGATAAACAAGCAGAAACAGCTGCCAAATGAGTCTTGGCTGAAGAGTATGCTAGTCCTGCATTAAACAATTCACAAAGATGGTATAGAACCATAGGCAGGAGCACCTGCAATGGCTCATGACACCAAACGGAGAACCTCTTCTGTTTGGAGAAGTAAGACTTTCTAGTAGTAGGTTTTCTGGCCTCCTGCTTTACTTGAAGCACATTCTCAGAGTAAAGGTGTCTGAATGGTATTATAGCTCTATCACCTGCAGAGTTAATTGAAGGGTTTCCAGATGTTGGTGTAGGAGTGAGCCTTTGTTCTGTGCTAAGAGGACCACTCTCTGTAGGCTAACTTGTAGTGATTGCCCTTGACTAAGTGAAATAGAAGGGGGAACCAATACTGTCTTGGCCAATAGGGAGTCACCAACAAGAGATTTGGCTTTTCCTGTTGGTCTTTCAAAAGGATTTTGGGGATGAGTGGAAGAGAAGGGAATGCATATAGGAATCCCCCCTTCCGTGGTATAAAAAGTGTGCCCACTCTCCATGCCTGAGGATGGTATTCTCTGGCAAAAAACTGAGAAAGCAGTTTGTTCAAGGGGGAGGCAAACAAATCTATATCTGAAATACCTCACCAGTGGACAATGTCTAAGAACATATCCCTGAGAAGCATCCATTCGTGGGCTTGTGCACTGGATCTGCTTAGGGTGCCCACCACTGTATTCTGGCTGGAGGGGACGTACACTGCTTGGGGAAATACATCTAGATGGCAAACTATATCCCATACCTGCATGGCTAGTCTACACAGGAAATAGGATCTGGTACCTCCCTGCTTGTTTATGTGCCACAGGACTGTCATGTTGTTGGTGTGTACAGGCAACTTCCCTGGTCTGATCAGTGATCTGAAGGTTTGGAGGGCTAAAATAGTGCCCTAATTTCTCTCATATTTATGTGTCCTTCATTTGAGAGGGAGACCACTACCGTTGAGCCATTTGGAGGTCTCAGGCCCCCCCCCCAGCCCATGTCTGAGGCATCCGTAAATAAGATCTGAGTAGGTGGTAGAGGGTGAACGAGAAGACCTGGGTTTAGAGATTGTTGTGAGATCCACTACTGCAGGTCCTGTTTTAGACATGGAAGGAGGAAATCAGGTGTTCTAGAGGTTGAGCATGCTGAGACCATACTGATTTGAGGAATCATTGAAGCTTCCTTATGTGGAGCCTTGCCAGGGGGAGCATTGGGATGGTGGAAGCCATTAGGGCCAAGATCCAGACCAAATGTCTGGCGGAAAATCTGATTTAGGTTGAGTGTCTCTGCAAAGATGTGTGAGATCTCCTGAGCCTTGAAAGACAGGAGACACTACCATGCTCAGGTTTGGAATCTACAGCCCAGAAATATAAGATCTTGGGCTGGGTCCAGGGATGACATTGTGAAGTTGATGGTAAATCCAGGTTTTGAAGCATGGCTATTGTCATTTGGAGGGATATGTTCAACTCAGCTTGAGAAGTGGCTTGGATTAAGAGGTTCTCCAGGTATAGGTAAATTAAGATCCCTTGGAGCCTGCAAAAGGCTACTATACCGGGACTAGACATTTTGTGAAGACTCTCAGAGCTGTAGAGCATGCAAAAGGCAAAGTTGAGAACTGCGGGGATCCCACAGAAAAATGTAGGAATCTCCTGTGTCTGCAGTTAACTGGGATATGGAGGCAAGCATCCCCGATACCTATTGACGATAGAAATGCCTGAGGGAGGACAACTGGAAACTGTGTTTATAGGGTAACATTTTGAAAGAAAGGCGATGAGGAAATCATTGAGGTAGGAGAGATCCAGGATTGGTCTCAGGGGTCCTTCCTTCTTGAGAACTAAGAAAATGCAACAGTAATAGCCTCTTCCCCACTGGGAAGAGGTTCTATGGTGCCCTGATGTAGGAGTTCTAGTAGAACTGGTGGGAAAAGAGGGAGCTGATCTTTTGGTGGTAGGGAAATGCTCCTGAAGGCAGGCACTTTGTGCCAAACTAGTCTGGGTGGGTGGAAGTGGATGCAAAGGCATCCAGAAATGCAGGAATTACAGGAGGGATGGCTGAAGGACTGGGGATCTGGACTTGGAGTAGGTCACAGCAGCCACTTTTGGACCTCAGACATCTCTGTGGAGTCCCACTTGAAATGGTCCCACATTTTAGAGATAGTCTCCCCAAAAGAAATCTCCTCCATGGGGGAATGTGTCCCATTGGAGACCACTTCGAGGGAAGCATAATCCAAAAGGGAGGGGATTTGGGAGGAATAGTCTAATTCCTCCTCCTCAGAGGAGGAGGAGGAGTCAGAGATAAGATGGGGCCTAGGCCTGGGCAGAGTGGAAGAAGCAAAACTTGACGGAGGCCTAAGGGCCAAAAAGTCCTCGAAGAGGCCTTGTGAAAAGTTCAACCATTCCTTCTGTGGATAAGGAGAGAGATTATTTTTGTTTCTTCTTTGCAGGTATATCTATGCAGTGCAAAGAAGGGGGGGGGCAGACGTAAGCTTGCATTCTGCAATATCAGATTCAATATCTTCCCTAATGACAATCTGGGTAATCCCCCTAGGGCCCAACCACACAGAAAGCCTCTGTTCCCCCTGGACATCAGAGGTCGAAGTTTGAGAAACCTCTCTGGATGTGCACACATAGTGAGCCAAGATGGCCTGTGAAGTGGGCTCGATCTGTGGATCCGGATCCCAGTCAGCATCTGAGCTCTCATGCACTTTGGAAGAGACCAACTCAAGAGGCGCAGCTTTGGATTCGGGCCTATGTTTTTTGGCTTTCCATTTTACAGACTAGGATGTCTGGTCCGGAGAAACATCAATCACACTTTTTGCAAGAAGCTTGAGACATTGGTTTTCAAGGTATATCGCAAGGGAGGACAACAGACTCCGGAGAGTTTTTGGGACAAAAGATTGGCAAACAGTACAGGAATTGTGATCGTGCTGAGGGCCTAGGCACAGAGTATGACTGTGTGGAACCTGTCGTCCACAATGACACTTCCCTTTTCTGGATGACATGCATCTCAAAGAAAGGAAAGGTAGCAAAAAACAAAGATTTCCCTAATGGAGCACTTCTCTTATTTCAATAAAAGGCGATTCTGACAGCACAACAATGGCCTAACTGGCGAGCAGACTGGCAGCAAAGGTATGCTGAGGGTGGTGCCCGCGTACATCTCTTTTATGGCAGACGTCTGCTGGTGGCCAATGTCAGATGTACTGCGCAACATAGGTAGTAAAAACTTTAGTATACTGGCCGACGTCGGGTCATTGTCTTGGCTGGCAACTGTAAGTCAAGAATAATGCAAAAGAAGAATAGTAGGACACAGAATAGTTGTGTAAAATCTTAATCACAGACGTCCTTCTCTTCCATGTTATAGTATTCTTACTGTGGGATCCTTCATCCCAGATGGCCCAAACGTCGGCTCCTATACAAAAGCTTTCAGCCTGGTTGCTGTTGGTGCATGGGATGTCACACGTAGGACCATAAACCAGGGACCGTAAATGTGACGTCTGCACGCACAGACCTCAGAACTAACTGCCCAGTCGGACAGTAGCCTAGGAGATGCCAAAAGATGTCCTGCAGACTGTCCAAAAATGGCCCTAGTGCCGGTAGGGGCTCTATGAAGGCCCAGAGACCTGCCGATATGAAAATGGAGGGGGGGGCAAGAGAGAGAAGGAATACTGCAACATGGAAGAGAAGGGCATCTATGGTTATGGTAAGATTTTACACACTACTATTCTATGTCCTATTCTCATGTTGCAGTATTCTTACTGTGGGAGAGTACCACAGCTCAGGAAGGAGGAAGGGTGGATGTAGAGTTAGTTGATTCCAGAAATCCTTGCAGGATTGCCCTTGCGAAACCTGCTCTGGCTCTGGAGATACGGCCCAGTTTGTAATGTTTGGTAAAGCTTTGTACCCTGGACCAGATGGCTGCTTCAAGGATGGCAGCTGTGTCTAGGCCTTTGAAGAAGGTTTTGGAAAAAACTACTGCTCTAGTAGAATGAACCTGATTAAAGTCCTTTCCGTGGTATGAGTAGCAGAAAAGTACTGTTTTGTACCTACCATAAATGTAGATGTTCGAGTGTTCACCCTGCTGCAGTCATCACACTTGGGTTATCCTGTCGTCAGGCAGTCCCGCAGTCGGTGGGATTTCCAAAGATTTGGTCCGACGTCGGTTGCTGTCGCCTCATCCCTGACGTCAGTGCGCCAGGGGTACATATACTGCAGCCGACGCCATTTTCTTCAGTTTTTCTTGCCCCAGATGTCAGGTGCCCCCAAAAAGGTGATCAAAATTAGTACCAAATGGTGTGAACACTGTACAAACACAAAATCCCTTCAGCTATAAGCAAATACATCAGTAAGGTACAGCAGAGATTTAGCCAAAAGATCAGAGGGGCTGGAGGGAGGGTAACCTGGACTGCAGCAGGGTGAACACTCGAACATCTACATTTATGGTAGGTACAAAACTGTACTATGTTCATCGTGTTACCCTGCTGCAGTCATCACACTTTGGTTGAGTCCCAAAGCTAAGGCAGGGTGGAGGTATCATAGAGGGATAGTGGAGGCAATGAGGCCCTGCAGAACTGCAGTGGCGAAGCCTGCCCTGGACTTAGAATAAAGAGGTAGGTGATAGTGTTTGGTGAAGGTGTGTACTGAACTCCAAGTTGCAGCTTCTAAAATTTCCTTGGTAGGGACCCCTCTGAGAAAGGCTGTAGAGGTAGCTGTTGCCCTGGTAGAGTGGGATCTAATGGTAGTAGGAACTGGTTTCCCATGATGGGTATAACAGAACCGTATGCAATGGCCTATCCATTTAGAAATGGTTTGTTTGGATATAGCCCTCCCTTGAGAAGCTGTAGCATACGATACAAAGAGCTGGTCAATTTTTCTGAAAGCCTTAGTTTTGTCCAAGTAGTAACAAAGCTGCCTGTGAATGTCCAAGGAATGCAAGTCTCTCACCTTTGTTCTGTGGATTGGGAAAGAAGGTGGGTAGATGGATGGTTTGATTTAAAGCTACACTGGAAACCACGTTAGGCATGAAGGAAGGATTAGTTCGTAGAGAAACTCTGGCTTGATGGAAAATGAGGAAAAGTTCCACCGCCATTAGTGCCTGTAATTCTGAGACTCTCCTAGCAGAAGTTATGCCAGGAGCAGGGCAGTCTTCCAAGAAAGGAACTGAAGGTCTGCAGAGAAAGTTGGTTCAAAGGGAGGTAACGTTAGTTTTTCCAGAACAAAGTTGAGGTCCCATGTTTGTGTGGGAGCTCTTCTTGGTGGTCTAATGTTTTTTGCCCCTCTGAGGAACTGCTTTAGAAGAGGATGTGAAAATAAAGGTGGATTCGTGTCTTAGTGAGCTGAAATAGCTGAAGAATGGATTTTAATAGAGGAGAAGGAAAGTCCTTTGTGCAACATCTCTGCTAAATACTGCAAAATGTGAGGCATATGAGGCTGAGTTGTGTCTTGGCCTTTAGCTTGGTTCCAGGCAGAAAACCTTTTCCATTTGTCCGAGTAAGCCTTCCTGGTGCTTGGCCAGAATAACATCCGGAACTGCTTGTGAAAGAGGTTGGATGTTTAAAAGATTCGCCATGCAGCCAGGTTTATGGTTTTTAGCTGGCTGTGTAGAATCTGTTTTGTTCTGCTGTGTGAGCAAATGAGGTATTTGAGGCAATATCCATGGTGGGCTGTGAGCCATATTCTTCAATAGCGGGTACCAGTGCTGGCATGTCCAGTCTGGGGCTATGAGAATCAGTCAAAGTTTTTCCTTTTTGACCTTCAAAAGAACCTTTGTGAGAAGAGGTAATGGAGGAAAGGCATATGCTGTCAAGTTTTTCCAACGGAAGGAGAGAGCGTCCACTTTCCCAAAATTTTGTCAGTTGGTAGTTTTGAGGACTGGCAAACAGGTCTATATTTGGTAGGCCCCATTTTTGAGTTATCATTGTAAATATTTGTGAGTCTAGCTTCCACTCGTGGGGATCTTTGATGTTTCTGCTTAGGTCGTCTGCCAATGTGTTTTTCTGTCCTGGCATGAATTGAGCTTGTAACTGGACTTGGTAGGCCAGAGCTGTGTTCCATAAGATTGTTTGCCTGCAAAGAGGGTAGGAATGTGTGCCCCCTTGATTGTTTATGTACACATTACTGTGGTGTTGTCAGTCTTTATTGCAAGTTGTCCTGGATGTAGAAGATCCTTGAAGGCTTTCAGAGCTTTCTGTACAGCTAACATCTCTTTTTGATTTATGTGCAGTTTTCTTTCTTCTGCAGTAAATAGGCCTTGAATGCATTGCCCTGCCATGTGTGCCCCCCAGGCATAGTCTGAGGCGTCTGTTGTGATGGTTTGCCTGGTTGGGGGCAAAGTGAAAGGCTGACCCTTGTTGAGGTGACATGCCTGTGCCCACCATATAAATTCCTGTTGAAGGCAGGGAATGAGAGATATCACTGTGTCCAAGCTGTGGCTGTGTTGAGACCATCCACTTTTTAGGTACCGCTGTAATTTCCTCATATGCAGTTTTGCAAACGGTATTGTCAGAATGCAAGATGCCATGAAGCCCAAAGCCTGCAGAATTTTTCTTGCAGTTAATTGGGTCTTTGTTGCCATTGTCTTGAAATATTGTGTCAGTTGTAGTTGCTTGTCTGGTGTAAGATAAGCCTTCTGGGCCATTGTGTCCAAGCTGGCACCCAGGAATGTCATTTTTTGTGAGGGTACTAGTTTTGACTTCTTTTCGTTTACTGTGTACCCCAGACAATTTAGTAGATGCTTCACAAAAGCCAGATGATGTAAGAGAATGTCTTTTCTTTCTGCTTGGATGAGGCAGTCGTCTAGGTATGGATATATTTGAATTCCTCTGTCTGCAGTAAGCAATTACTGGTGCCAGGCATTTTGTGAAAACTCTGGGCACAGTAGATAAGACAAAGGGCGGTGCAGAGAATTGGTAATGGGTTGAACCTGCAAAGAAACGGAGGTATCTTCTGCAACTTGGTCTGATAGGGACATGCAGGTATGCCTCCTTGAGGTCCAATGTTACCAGCCATGCTTCCTTGCCCAACATGGGAAGTAGCTGCTGTAGTGTTAGCATCTTGAATTTTGGGACTTGTAGTTAAGTGTTTAGAATTGAAAGATCCAGAATTGGTCTCCAAGCATGGTCCTTTCTGGGCAATAGAAAGAACCTTGAGTAAACTCCTTGGCCTTGCTCCAGGAGCGGCCTTAGGTCAACTGGTGCCCTAGGCAAAAGGGCTCCACAGTGCCCCCCACCACACCACCCAGTGCCCCCATCCTGGTCTACCTACATTAAATAAATACTGAAAAAGCGTCCCTGCTAGAGAGGCGCCCTAGGCGGCCGCCTAGTTGGCCTATGTCTAAGGCCGGCCATGCCTTGCTCTTGAATCTGTACCCGTTGAATGGCTCTCATGGCCATGAGAGCTGTAATTTGTTTTTGAGCCTCTGCCCTTTGATTTAGTGGCAGGTTTGGCATTCCTCTTTTCATTGGTAAGGTGTGAAAGTGGGATCTGTATCCTCGTAAAATTATGTCTAGGACCCATTTGTCCTTTGTGACCATGTGCCAGTTGTCTGCAAAAAGTGCTAGTTTTCCCCCCAAGGGGGCTAACAAAAGAGCTTTGTTTGGCCAGTTGAGGTGCAAGTCATTGAGTTTGCCTTCTGGTGGGTTGAAACCTGTCTTCTCCTCCTTTCTGGGTTGGAGTGCCCCCATTGGCGAGGATTATACTGGGCTTGTGGTTGTCCTCTGCCCCTTGGGCACCTGTATTTACCCCTCTGAGGTCTGTCGGCCAGTTTCTGCTGAAGTGAGGAGGTTGTACCTGTAGGAAATCTTCGACTGTCTGCATTGATTTCACCTCCTCTTCCATTTTCTTTAGTACTTCTGCTTTAACTCCAAAAAGAACATCCTGCTGTAAGGGTGCATCCAGTAGTTTTGCTTTGACATGATCAGGTAGACTTTGTTCCTTTAACCAGGCATGCCTGTGTATAACTGATCCAGTGACAGCTGCTCTGCAGGAGGCCTCCAAAGAATCAAACCAACATTGTAAGGTATGTTTGCCCACCTGCTCGGTGGCGTGCAACAAATCCTGTACTTCTTTCAATTCAGACTGTTGGGGAAGGGAGGTTATCTTTTGTTTTAACAGAGATTAGAAACTGCTGATACTTGAGCATACGAAATTGACAATTTAGTGCTCTCATAGCTAATGTGGCTGAGGTGTAAACCTTTTTCCCCCACCTGTCTAGTGCTCTTGAGTTCCTCTCAGAAGGTACTGGGTTTTTAGCCATGGAAGCCTTAGCCCCCTTGTGACCCTGGGAGATAGTCTCTGGGTCAGCTACTGGGCTTTTGTAAAGAAATTTGTGGGAATCGGGTACTCTGTAGTATCTGTCAGGCTTAGCCAGAGCAGGAGGTAGAGAGTCTGGGTTAAAACTGGATTCTAAATAGACATCATCCACAATATCCAAAACAGGTGGGATGGCTAGAGGTCTGTGTTGGGGGAGTAAAAGAAACTCTGAGCCTTTTCTTGGAATCAGAGAAATCCTGACCTTCCCAGTGGAAATGTTCCCTCATAGTGTGTAAAGTTTCCCCAAAAGAGTAGTCTTCAGGAGGGGAAGTTGAGGGAATTGAGTCCTCAGCATCAGAATCTACATAAGGAGAGTAGGGATAGTCTTGGTCTTCAGAGGAATCCGAAGAAATAGACAGTTGCTCAGAACAAGCAGAATCTTCCTCTTGTCTAGAACTTTTGTCAGGAGGAGGCTGTGAACCCCTGATAAGAGAAATCAAATCTTCAGCCATTTTGAGCATCTGTTTCTTAGGCATAGGGCCTTGAACAGGTGACTGAAGTGTAGTCTTTTTAGCTTTAGAAGGAGTCTTAGACTTAGAAAACGTTCTGACTGTGAGAGTCGTCGGTCTGAAAACGCCCTCAGAAAAGTACAGTTTTGTACCTACCATAAATGTAGATGTTCGAGTGCTAATACAGCTGCAGTCATAACAGATGGGTTCTCCTGCCGTCAGGCGGGTCCTCGGTCGGCCAAATTCCAAAGTCTAGGTCCGGCGTCGGTTGTCGTCGCTTCTTCCCTGACGTCAGTGCGACAGGGGTATAAAGGAACCAGCCGATGCCATTTTATTCAGTTTTTCTTGCCCCAGATGTCAGGTGCCCGCAGAAGGAAGGCAATACATAAATTGGTGCAATAATGCAGTGCAATATAATCAAAATACAGTAGTTGCAAGCAAATACATCATAAATGAATACCCCAATCAGGTTGTATGAGGATGTGTTAGCCTATAGGCCTGTCCCAAGAGGGGAAGGAGGGAGGGAAAAGTACAGTTTTGTACCTACCATAAATGTAGATGCCCGATAGGAATGCATCTGCAGTCCTTACAAATGGGTTGTCCTGTCAGGCAGCCCTTCGGTCGGCCGGATTCCAAAGTCTGGGTCTGGCCTCGGCTGGTGTCGCACTTCACCCGACGTCATAGCTGCAGTTATTCGGGTATAAAGGCATCAGCCAACGCCATTTTCCTCAGTGTTTCTTGCCCCAGATGCCAGGTGCCCTCTAGGAAGGCTAAATTTGGATAAATGCAAATGATTCCAAATAGTAGAAAGCAAACAAAAAATAGGCATGTATGTACATATATACAAACAAATACACCATAATAGATTCCCCCAGCTAGCTACAAGATGGGCAAATACCCTAGGAGTACCACAGAGGGGAAGGAGGGTGGGTAATCCTGACTGCAGATGTATTCCTATCGGACATCTACATTTATGGTAGGTACAAAACTGTACTATGTCCTTCAAGGATGCATCTGCAGTCCTTACAAATGGGTAGAATACCATAGCCAAACTGGGGGAGGAGGAGAAATATAAATTATGGTGTAGTTAAGATCCCTTGCAAAACAGCAGTGGCAAAACCTGCTCGGGATCTGGAGTATAAAGGTAAATTATAATGCTTGGCAAATGTATGCACGGAGCTCCAAGTAGCAGCCTCTAAAATGTCTTTGGTAGCCACTCCTCGTAGAAAAGCTGTGGTAGTGGCTGTAGCCCTTGTAGAGTGAGGCCTGATGTTTTCTGGAGTTTTCTTTCCATGGTAGGAGTAACAAAATCTAATGCAATTTCCTATCCACTTAGATATTGTCTGTTTTGAAATAGCTTTTCCTTCCATTCCTGTTGCATATGCTACCAGTAGATGGTCAGTTTTCCTATTGCCCTTGGTCCTGTCCAGGTAGTAGCGTAACTGTCTATGCACATCCAAGGTATGCAACAGCCTTTCTCCCCTGTTCTGTGGGTTGGGGAAGAATGTAGGTAGGTGGATAGCCTGATTCAAAGATACTCTGGAGACCACCTTAGGCATAAAAGTAGGATTAGTTCTCATGGATACTCTACCTTGATGGAAGATCAGGAAGGGCTGTACTGCCATTAGCGCCTGTAGCTCAGATACCCTTCTTGCTGAAGTGATTGCCAACAGGAAAGCAGTTTTCCATGATAAGTATTGTAACTCTGCTGTTGCTGCTGGTTCGAAAGGAGGAAGTGTCAATTTTTCTAGAACAAAGTTCAAGTCCCATGCTGGCAATGGTGGCTTCCTAGGCGGTTTTACATTTTTAATTCCTCTCAGAAACTGCCTGAGCAGAGGATGTGAGAAGACTGGAGGATCCAAGTCGTATTCTGCTGAAATAGCTGATGCATGAATCTTGATGGAAGAATAGGACAGGCCTTTTTGGAAGAGCTCTGCCAAGTATTCCAGGATGTTGGCTATGTTTACCAGTGACACATTTTCTCCTTTTGCAGTACTCCAAATGAAATATCTTTTCCATTTTGCTGAATAATTTTTTCTTGTTGAGGGTCTGAGCCTCCAAGATAATGTCTTTAACCCTTTGGGATAAATTTGGGTTATTTGTTCTTATGCAATGTTCCAGGCAGTCAGCTGCAGTGTTTTCAGGTTTGGATGCAGGGTGTTGTAGTTGTTCTGTGTTAACAGCAAGGGAACAAGGGGTAGAGGCCATATTTGTTCCCGAGACATGCTCCTCAGTAATGGGTACCAATGTTGTCTTGGCCAGTCTGGAGCTATCAGAATGATCCTTGGACGGTCCTCTTTGATCTTCAATAGCACCTTGTGCATCAAAGGAAGTGGTGGGAATGCATATGCTGTCAGGTTTTTCCAGCTGAAGGATAGGGAGTCCACCTTCCAAGCGAGTGGGTGGTATGTCCTTGTGCAGAATTTCTTTAGTTGGTGATTGCGTGGGGATGCAAATAAGTCTATTTGTGGGAGCCCCCATTTTCTTGTAATTGTTTTGAAGATGTCCAGATGCAGCATCCATTCGTGGGCATCCGTGGTAGTTCTGCTTAGTATGTCTGCTAGAATGTTTTCTTTTCCTGGTACAAAAATTGCTTGTAACTGAATGTTGTAGCTCAGGGCCACATTCCAGAGGTCCATTGCCATCCGGCATAGAGGGTACGAATGTGTGCCTCCCTGTTTGTTGATGTACCACATAACTGTGGTGTTGTCTGTCCTTATCAACAGTTGACCTTGTCGAAGAAATGGTCTGAATGCCTGAATTGCCAGTTTTACTGCCAGCATTTCCTTTTGATTTATGTGTAGGTGCAGCTGGTCTTGAGTCCATAAACCTTGAATGCACTTGTCCAGCATGTGGGCCCCCCAACCGAGGTCTGAGGCGTCCGTTGTGATGGTTTGGCTTGGTTGAGTGTTGTGGAAAGGCAATCCTTTGTTTGATTGACAGGCCTGAGCCCACCATTGGAATTCTTGCTTCAGGCATGGAATTATTGGAATTTGGGTTTCTAGGCTGTGCTTGTGCTGAGACCATAAATTCCTTAGGTACCACTGTAACTTTCGCATATGTAGTCTGGCATGTGGAACCAATATTATGCAGGATGCCATGAAACCCAAGGCTTGCAGGACTTTTCTTGCTGTTAGATGATTCTGCTTTGTTAATGCCAAGAAGTAGAGAGGGAGTTGCTCCTGTTTTTCTACTGTTAGGAATGCCATTTGTTTCATTGTGTCCAGCTCTGCACCCAAAAAGGTTATCCTTTGGGATGGTATCAGTCTTAACTTTTTTATATTGACTGTGTATCCCAGAGCTTGTAGCAAGTAAATGACCTTTTTCAAGTCTTCTGCTAGCTTGTTTTTGTTGTCCGCTTGTATCAGGCAGTCGTCCAGGTAAGGATAGATTTGGATTCCCTGAAGCCTGCAATGAGCAATTACTGATGCCAGGCATTTCGTGAACACTCTGGGCGCAGTAGATAAGCCAAAGGGCAATGCTGAGAATTGATAATGCTCTGATCCTGCAAGAAATCTGAGGTATCCTGCAATTTGGTCGTATGGGGACGTGCAGGTATGCCTCCTTGAGATCTAGAGTTACCAGCCAAGACTCCTTGCCCAGCAGGGGAAGAAGCTGCTGTAGTGTCAGCATTTTGAATTTTGGAACAATGAGGAATGTGTTTAAAGCGGACAGGTCAAGAATAGGTCTCCAATTGCTTTCTTTTCTTGGTACCAGGAAGAGCCTGGAGTAAAATCCCTGTCCTTGCTCCATAGATGGTACCTTTTCCACAGCTCTCATCCTTAATAATTGAGCTATTTGTTTTAGAGCTTCTGCCTTTTGATTTGGAGGTAGGTTTGGCATTCCTCTCTTCCCTGGTAGAGTATGGAAGTGAAACCTGTAACCTTGGTCTATTGTCTGCAAAATCCACTTGTCTCTTGTGATGTAATGCCAGTTTACTGAAAATAAAGCTAGCTTTCCGCCCAAGGGTGCTTCTAATTGTTCCCTGGTAGGCGGTGCTAGAGCCAAGTCACTGTGATTGTCCTGTAGCAGTGGTGGTGGCTGTGTCTGTGGCTGCACCTCGCTGGTTGTTACCCTGCCACTGGCGTCCCCTGTAGGCACCCCTGGATTGGCTTCTGCCTCTTGAACGCCTATTCCTGCCTCTCTGAGCTCTGGTGGAGTCTGGAATGGACCAATTCTTGGAGGGCCAATTCCTGCTAAACCTTGGAGGTTGGACCTGTAAGAAATCTTTCACTGTTTGGACAGATTTTGCCTTCTCTTCCATCTTCTTCAGCACCTGTTGTGCAGGAGAGCCAAACAAATTGATCTTGTCCATGGGAGCATCTAGTAGTTTTGATTTGACATGGTCTGGTAAGGCCTGCTCTTTTAACCACGCATGCCTTCTGATCACTGTGCCAGTCATGGCTGATCTAAAGGAAGCCTCCAGTGCATCATAGCCGCATTTTAAGGAATGGTTACTGACTTGCTGAATGTTATGTACCATTTCCTGAACAGATTTTTTGTCTAACGGTTCATCCGAGGACAGTTTTTTGGTTAACTGGTCTAGCATAAATTCTTGATACTGGGTCATGTGGAATTGACAGTTCAAGGCCCTAGCTGAAAGAGTAGCAGAAGTGTAAACTTTTTTTACCCCATCTCTCTAAGGACCTGGATTCCCTTTCAGAGGGGAGGGGGGTTTTGGCAGAGGTAGCTGCTACAGCCTTAGGGCCCTGGGAGATAGTCTCGGGATCTGCAAAGGGAGCCTTATACAAATGGTAATGCGTGTCAGGGACCCTGTAGTATCTATCGGGCTTAGCAGGGGCCGGAGGTAGAGAATAAGGAGCAGTACAAGCATCATTAAATGCATCATCTACAACAGAAAGAACTGGAGGAATGGCTAAAGGCCTATGTTGTGGTAAATGCAGAAAGGTTCTAAGCCTTTTTCTGGAGTCTGAAAAATCCTGGCCCTGCCACTGAAATTGTTCCCTCATAGCATGCAAGGTTTCCCCAAAGGAAAATTCCTCAGGCGGAGAGGCAGAAGGAATGGACTCTTCAGCATCAGAGTCTTCATAAGGGGAGAAAGGAGCCTCTGGAGGGTTTGTGTTATCTGAATCATCAGAGGAATCATCTGTTGAAACAGGCTCAGGGAGCTCGGCTCTAGGCCTCTTCTCTGGAGGTGGGTGAGAGGTCCTGTCAGGCTGAGGTTGGGATCCCCGGATTAAAGAAATGAGGTCCTCAGCTAAACTAAGCATTTGTGAACTAGAGCTAGGCCTGTGAGAGAGGATCTTAGCAGGCACAGTTTTAGTAGTTTTAGCTGCTTTGGCCCTGGCAAAGGCCTTAATGGACATGGATGCAGGTGGCCCAGCAGCTCCACGTGCAGGGGTAGAAATATCCAAGGGGATAGTGTCAGATAATTCCTGAGAAACTGTAAGAGCAGGAGTGATTTCAGAAGCCGATTCCACCAAGTTGGAAGAGGCCTCGGTAAGAGGTAAGTTTTCGGCTGAAGGAAGAACCGCTTGCTCGGTTTCAGCCGAAACAGAGACACTCGCGGTTGGCTTAACCGCGGTTTCGGCCGAAACCGCGGACCGCGAGTGTCGGTCCTTTTCCTTGCGCTTTTTAGATATTTGCATAGTCGGGGGATCCGACGGCATAATGTAAGCAAAATCGGAGCCAAAAAACTCCTCTGCAAATTTCGACAGACGTCTAAGCGTCCGTCGGTTGAAAGAAGCACAGGCTAGACAAGCTGCTACGTCGTGGTCTGGGCCTAAACAAGGTAAGCAGTAAGAGTGGAAATCTTTATGAGGTATTTGTTTCCCACAAGTTAAACAGTTATTCACTTTTTCTGACATCGGCAGAGGCAAGAAAGAGTCCCCAACGGGGTACTTAGCTTTTTAGAAGTCTTCGTAGACGTATTCGGTAGTAGTAATCTCTGGTTCTGACCGACTGGCACTTGCGAACAGCTTCTGCTTCGGGCGCCACACGGCAAGAAAGACTGAGGAAAATGGCGTCGGCTGATGCCTTTATACCCGAATAACTGCAGCTATGACGTCGGGTGAAGTGCGACACCAGCAGAGGCCAGACCCAGACTTTGGAATCCGGCCGACCGAAGGGCTGCCTGACGACAGGACAACCCATTTGTAAGGACTGCAGATGCATCCTTGAAGGACATCCTGGACTGCAGCTGTATTAGCACTCGAACATCTACATTTATGGTAGGTACAAAACTGTACTATGTTCATCGTGCATACAGCTGCAGTCATAACAGATGGGTAGAATCCCAAAGCTAAGAAAGGGGTGGTAGGCACTAGGTGGAACTAGGAGGAGCCAAAATGCCCTGCAAGACTGCAGTGGCAAAGCCTGCTCTAGTTTTGGAGTATAATGATAGGTTGTAGTGCTTGGAGAAGGTATGCACAGAACTCCAAGTGGCTGCTTCCAAAATATCTTTGGTAGGAACTCCTCTGCAGAGGTGGCTGTGGCCCTGATGGAATGAGATCTAATGCCTGTAGGTACAGTTTTGCCATGAAAGGAATAGCAAAAGCGTGTGCAGTGGGCTATCCATTTTGAGATTGTCTGTTTGGAAATTGGCTTTCCTTGAGCTCCTACAGCATAGGACACAGAGCTGTTCTGATTTTCTGAAAGGCTTTGTTCTGTCCAAATAATACCGCAGTTGTCTGTGGATGTCCAAGGAATGTAGTAATCTCTCCCCTTTGTTTTGAGGATTAGGATAAAAAGTAGGTAAATGTATGGCCTGATTTAAAGCTACCCCGGATACCACTTTAGGCATAAAGGACGGGTTGGTTCGTAAGGAAACTCTGTCCTGATGGAAGATGATAAAAGGCTGCACAGCCATGAGAGCCTGTAGTTCTGAAACTCTACGAGCTGAGGTGATAGCTAGAAGGAAAGCTGTTTTCCAGGACAAATATTGCAAATCTGATGAGGCAGCTGGCTCAAAGGGAGGCAAGGTCAGTTTTTCCAGAATGAAATTAAGATCCCAAGCAGGTATTGATCGTTTCCTTGGAGGTCTTAGATTCTTAGCCCATCTGAGGAACTGTCTTGAGAGGATGAGAGAATAAAGGTGGATCAGTGCTGTATTCTGCAGAAATGGCTGAGGCATTGATTTTGATGGAGGAGAATGAAAGTCCACTGCTTAGCAGCTCAGCCAAATACTGTAGTATTTGAGGTAAATTCAGTTTTCCAGGATCCTGGCCCTTTTTCTCATTCCAGGCACAAAACCGTTTCCATTTTGCGGAGTAAGCTTTTCTAGTTCATGGCCTTCTGGCCTCCAAAATGACATCCTGCACCTCCTTGGAGAGTAGGGTCTGTTGTGATGCTAAGGAATCTTCCATGCGGCTAGATTGAGTGTTTTTAGCTGGCTGTGAAGAGTTTTGAAGCTGTGCTGAGTCAGAAGAGGCATTAGAGGCAGGGTCCATGTTGGGGAATGCGTCAGGCTCCTCAGGAGTGGGTACCAGTGTTGCCTTGGCCAGTCCGGAGCAATGAGAATCATCTTTGGTCTGTCTGCTCTGGTTTTCAATAGAACTTTGGGCAGCAGAGGAAGAGGTGGGAAGGCATAAACTGTCATTGATGTCCAACTGAAAGAGAGCGTCCACTCTCCAGGCCTTTGGATGGAAAATCCTTGAGCAGAATTTTGTCAATTGGTGATTTTTGTGGGAGGCAAAGAGATCTATGTCTGGCCTTCCCCATTCTTGGATTATTTCTGTAAAAACTTTTGGATGCAATTTCCATTCGTGTGGATCTGTCATATTCCTGCTTAGGTTGTCTGCCAGAGTGTTTTCCTTGCCTGGCAAGTACTGTGCTTGTAGTTCCATTTGTAAGTCCATGGCCATGTTCCAAAGTGACATGGCCAGTCTGCATAGGGGGTAAGAATGTGTTCCTCCCTGTCTGTTTATGTACCACATAAAACTGTGGTGTTGTCCGTTCTTATCAATAGTTGACCTGGTTGTAGAAGGTCCTTGAAAGCTATAATAGCATTTATTACTGCTAGCATTTCCTTTTGATTGATGTGAAGGTGCTTTTCTTTTTGGGACCATTTGCCCTGAATGCACAGATCTGTCATGTGCGCCCCCCCAGGCGTAGTCCGAGGCGTCTGTTGTGATGACTTGATTTGCATGAGGCTTGCTGAATGGAAGGCCTGTGTTTGTTTGGCATGCTTGAGCCCACCACAGAAATTCCTTTTGCAGACATGGAATTAGTGGTATTATTGTTTCCAAACTGTGGCTGTGTTGAGGCCATGTTTTTCAGGTACCATTGTAGTTTTCTCATACGCAGCTTTGCACATGGGATTAGTAAGATGCAAGATGCCATGAATCCCAGAGCCTGCAGGATTTTCCTTGCAGTCAGCCTGGTGCAATTTGCTAGTGCTCTGAAGTATTGAATTAGTTGCCCCTGCTTCTCTGGCGTGAGGTAGGCCATCTGGGTGTTTGTGTCCAAGTTGGCACCCAGGAAAATTATCTTACGAGAGGGTATTAGCCTTGATTTCTTTTTGTTGACTGTGTATCCCAGAGAGTTCAACAACATTATTACATAAGCCAGATGTTTGAGAAGAATGTGCTTGCTGTCCGCTTGGATCAGGCAGTCGTCCAAATAGGGGTATATTTGTATCCCTTGAAGTCTGCAGTAGGCAATTACTGATGCCAGGCATTTCGTGAATACTCTGGGCGCAGTAGATAAGCCAAAGGGCAATGCAGAGAATTGATAATGGGTTGAACCTGCAAGAAATCTGTGGTACCTTCTGCAATTTTGTCTGATTGGGACATGCAGGTATGCCTCCTTGCGGTCCAATGTTACCAGCCAAGACTCCTTGCCCAGCATGGGAAGAAGTTGCTGCAGAGTGAGCATCTTGAATTTTGGTACGAGTAGAAATGTGTTTAGGATGGATAGGTCCAAAATAGGTCTCCAATCTTTTCCCTTCCTTGGTACCAGAAATAGCCTGGAATAAAAACCTTGACCTTGTTCATGCGTAGGTACCTCTTGAATAGCTTTCATGTTTATGAGATCTGTAATTTGCCTTTGTGCCTCTGCCCTTTGATTGTGTGGCAGGTTTGGCATGCCTCTCATTTTTGGAAGGGTGTGAAAAAGGAATTTGTAGCCTCTGTTTAAAATGTCCAGGATCCATTTGTCCTTTGTGACAATATGCCAATTTTTTGAAAATAATGCCAGCTTTCCTCCTAAGGGGGCTGCCATTTGAGACTTGCTTGGCATGCAAAGGGGAAAGTCATTGGGTTTGCTTTCTGAAAGATTGCGAGTTATCCTCACCACCTCTTTGTGTAGGAGCTTGCCATTGTCTGCCTCTGAACGATCCTTGGGATTGTCCTCTGCCCCTCGGGCGCCTGTATCTACCTCTTTGGGGTCTGTCCGTGGCAGGAAAGGACCAAGTTTTAGAAGGCCAATTTCTACTGAAACGTGGGGGTTGTACCTGTAGAAAATCTTTCACAGTTTGCATTGATTTAGCCTTTTCCTCCATTTTCCTTAATACCTCCTCAGCATTAGCTCCAAATAGTACATCCTTTTGAAGAGGGGCGTCTAGTAATTTAGCTTTGACATGATCAGGCAAGGCTTGTTCCTTGAGCCAGGCATGTCTACGTATGACTGATCCTGTAACAGCAGCTCTACATGAGACCTCTAGAGCATCAAAACCACATTGTAAGGTATGCTTACCCACTTGTTCTGCACTATGCATCAAATCCTGCAACTCCTTCAAGTCTGGTTGTTCAGGTAGTGACATTTTACTTTTCAATTGTGATAACAAAAACTGTTGGTATTTTAGCATATGGAACGGACAGTTTAAGGCCCTCATGGTTAAGGTAGCCGAGGTATATACCTTTTTTCCCCACCTTTCTAAGGATCTGGAATCGCTCTCGGAAGGTAATGGATTTTTAGCAGTGGAGGCCTTAATTCCCTTGGGGCCCTGTGAGATGGTTTCTGGGTCAGCAGCATGGCTTTTGTATAGAAATTGGTGCGAGTCAGGAACCCTGTAGTACCTGTCAGGCTTAACTGGAGCTGGAGGCAGAGAGTCCGGGTTAAGGCGGGCCTCAGAGTAAACATCATCTAGGATGTCCAAGACAGGAGGTATAGCCAGAGGCCTGTGCTGAGGTAGCAAGAGAAATTCCCTAAGCCTTTTCTTGGAATCTGAATAATATTGGCCTTCCCAGTGGAAGTGTTCCCTTAAGGTATGCAAAGTTTCCCCAAATGAGTAATCCTCTGGGGGGGATACAGAAGGGATGGACTCCTCCGCATCAGTCTTCAAAAGGGGAGTAAGAATGTTCCTGATCAGAGTGCTCTGAAATAATGGAGCCCTGATCAGAGGAGGGGGAATCTTCCTCCACTCTGGGCCTTTTGTCCGGTGGGGGTTGAGAACCTCTGATAGGAGTAATTAAATCCTCAGCCATTTTAAGCATCTGTTTTTTAGGCATGGGGCCTGGAGATGGGCCCTGTGTAGCTTGTCTCTTAGAGTGCATGGTAGCTTTAGACTTAGTGAAAGCCTTGATGGGAGAAAGAAGAGGAAGGTCTGAAGACACCTTGAGTGGAGGTGGACCTGTCCACATTGAGTTTCAACGCCAAGATTGGCTTCGGTATCTGTAGTCGGGGTGTGGGCCGAGGAGCCTGCGACCTCGGGCACAGGAGACACCGCCAAAGAAGTGTTGTCGGTAGTCAGGGGCTGCGTAGGCGCCTCGCTGAGAACCGGACCACGTGTAGTCGGCTTTGGCGTGGTGTCGGTAGAAGCCACGGACCTCGTGTGTCGGTCCTTATCTTTCAGTTTTTTAGACAAAATTGGAGTCGGAGTATCCGACTACATAATATAGTTAAAGGTTTTCCCAAAATAATGCTGGGCGAACTCCGCCCGACGCTTAATAGTGCATTTGTTGAATGTAGCACAAAAGCGACAGACCGAGCCGTCGTGGTCTGGACCTCAACAAGGTATACAGAGGGAATGGAAATCCTTATGCGGTATTTGCTTCCCACAAGAAATACAATTATTAACTTTGTCTGACATCGGTCTGAGGCAAGAAAAGTTTCCCCAACAGGGTACTTAGCTTTCAAGAAGACTTCGGGTTCAAAATTTTCGTAATCTCAGGAGCTGGCCGACCGGCACTTGCGAACTGCTTCTGCTTCGGGCACCGCGCGGCAAGAAAGACTGAAGAAAATGGCGTCGGCTGGTTCCTTTATACCCTTGTTGCACTGACGTCAGGGAAGAAGCGACGACAACCGACGCCGGACCTAGACTTTGGAATTCGGCCGACCGAGAACCCGCCTGATGGCAGGAGAACCCATCTGTTATGACTGCAGCTGTACGCACGATGAACATCAGATGGCGTTTCCGAAGCACCGACGTCCTTAGAAGGTATGTCGTCGGAAGGGCCTGAAGTAAAAGGCTGCGTCGGCCTAGTACATTCCGTCAAAATATCCGTAGCGGTCTTGGGTTCCAGGACTGCGTTAGTCAGGGGCTGCGTCGGAGCCTCACTGATAACCGGAGGACCGGAGACCGGATCAACAGAGGCCTCGGAATCGGGTTTAGGCTTTGGCTGTCGGTCCTTGTCCTTGCGTTTTTTGTGCACGCCGGTAGTCGGTAGCTCCGACGGCATGTTATAGTTAAATTTTCTACCAAAAAAGTGTCATGCGAAATCAAATCGCCTTTTAATAGTACGCTTATTAAACCTAGCACAAAAACGACAAGTGACGTCGTGATCAGGGCCTAGGCAAGGTATGCAATAAGAATGAAAATCCTTATGAGGTATTTGCTTCCCACAAGAAATACAATTGTTAACTTTTTCTGACATCGGTCTGAGGCAAGAAAAGTTTCCCCAATGGGGTACTTGGCTTTATAGAAGACTTCGATCTGAAATTCGAATTCGACAGTCTCAGGAGTCGGCCGACCAGCACTTGCAAACTGCTTCTGCTTCGGGCACCGCGCGGCAAGAAAGACTGAAGAAAATGGCGTCTGTTGCAGTATATGTACCCCTGGTGCACTGACATCAAGGATGAGGCAACAGCAACCGACGTCGGACCAAGACTTTGGAAATCCGGCAGACTGTGGGACCGCCTGACGACAGGATAACCCAAGTGTGATGACTGCAGCAGGGTAACACGAACATCAGATGGCTTTCCTGATCCAACAGGAAATAGTCTGCTTAGAGACTGCCTTGCCCAGGGCTCTGGGGTGGAAGGAAAAGTAGAGTTGTGTACAGTTACGATAAATGTAGATGTTACGAGTGTATTCACTGTTGCAGTCCTCACATATGGGTTATCCGGCTCCCGGTAGCCCTCAGTCAGCCCGAATACCAGAGTCCTTGGTATATGACGTTGGCTGCCACTAGTTGTAAAACTGACGTCAGTACGTCACATATAAAGGGAGACAGCCAACGCCACTTCCTCAGATTTTTTTGCCTCAACTGTCAGGAGCCCTCAAAAGAAGGCTAATCCAGGAATGGTAGCACCCTGGACACGTTATACAAAAAATAAAAATCCATAGTCTGTGCCTTAGGAATAAAAGGGGAATGGAGGGTGGGAAACCAGGACTGCAACAGTAAATACACTAACATCTACATTGATGGTAAGTGTACAACAACTGTACTATGTTTGTGTTTCACTGTTGCAGTCCTCATATATGGGTTGATTCCCAAAGCCCAATAAGAAGACAAAGTGGGGTTGAAGGATCACAGATTAAGGGTTGGTAAGGAGGCCCTGCTAAACTGCAGAGACAAAACCACCCCTGGATTTAGAAAACAAAGGTAGATTGTAATGCTTTGTGAAAGTATTGACAGAAGACCAAGTAGCTGGTTCTAGAATGTCCTTAGCAGCAAACCTCTCAGAAAGGCTGCAGAGACAGAGGCTGCTCTAGTAGAATGGGTCCTAATACCCTGAGGGGGAACCTTTCCATGATGCAGTTAACAAAAGTGAATACAATGAGAAATCCATTTGGAAATGGTTTGTTTTGAAATAGCTTTACCCTGAGCCCCAGGAGCAAAACTAACCAATAACTTCAGATTTTCGAAAGGATTTAGTCCCAAGTAAAATCTCAGCTGTACTATGCACATCAAGAGAGTGCGGAATCCTTTCCCCTTTATTTTGGGGATTGTTGAAAAATGTAGGCAGGTGAACAGACTGGTTAAGGGTTAAACTGGAAACTACCTTAGGCATAAAGGAGGGATTGGTTCACAGAGAAACCCTATCTGAGTGAAAAATAATGAAAGGTTCTACTGCCATTAAGGCTTGCAGCTCAGATACCCTTCTAGCTGAAGTAATAGCTAAAAGGAAAGCAGTCTTCCAGGACAGAAACTTGAAATCTGCAGAGGCAACTGGTTCAAAGGGAGGCAGAGTAAGTTTTTCCAGAACAAAATTAAGATCCCAAGCAGGAGTAGGAGTTCTTCTGGGAGGTCTAAGATTACTAGCTCCCCTCAGGAACTGTTTCATCAAGGGGTGAGAAAAAATGGGTTGCTCAAAAGAACAATGAGCCGAAATTGATGAAGCGTGAATTTTGATTGAAAAAAAGAAAGTCCACCATTAAGCAATCCTGCTAGGTAGTCACGAATGAGTGAAAGGGAAGGATGAGAAGAGTTTTCTCCTTTAGCTAGCATCAAGAGCAAAATCTCTTCCATTTATCTGCATAGGATTTTCTTGTGCTAGGCCTCCTGGCCTCATGAAGAACTTCAACCACCTGTTGGGAAAGATTAAAGGTATTAGCCAGGCAGTTAAATACAGAGTTTGAAGATGAGGATGAAGGAACTTTCCCCCTCCCTGAACCAACAAATCAGGTACCAGGGGAAGATGCCAAGGCTGAGCCTGGGAAAGACTGCGAAGGAGAGGATACCAATGCTGCCTGGGCCAGTCTGGAGCTATCAGAATAGCCTTTGGTTTTTCATCCCTTATCTTTAACAACACTCTGGGAAAAACAGGCAGAGGAGGGAATGCATAAACAGAGATGAGCCCGTGAGAAGGACAACGCATCCACTCTCCAAGCTTTGCTGTGAAACTCCCTGATGCAGAAGGTTGGAAGGAGACTATTGGTGTGAGAGGAGAAAAGATCTACTTGTGGGATGCCTCAATGATGAGTGATGCGATGGAAAATGTTTCTGTTCAGTTGCCACTCATGAGGATCATGCCTGCTCAAATGATCCGCCAAGGAGTTTAGCCTCCCTGGAAGATAGTGGGCTATTAGATGTAAGCCCATGGATTCTGCTATGGACCATAGTCTCATGCTTTGTCTGCACAAAAGGTAAGAGTGAGTCCCCCCTTGCTTGTTGATGTACCACATGACTGTGGTATTGTCTGTCCTGATTAGCAGAGTCTCAGGGTAGAGTAGGTCCTTGAAAGCCAGCAAGGCCTGCTGCACTGCAATCAATTCTTTTAAGTTTATGTGCAGATGAATCTGCTGGATGCTCCACGTCCCCTGTATGCCCCTGCCCTCCAGATGAGTTCCCCATGCAACATCTGAGGCATCTGTGGTGAGAGTCTGGCTGGCAGGCGGTGGGCAGAAAGGCAGACCCTTGTTCTAAGAACAGGCTGTCGCCCACCAGAGGAACTCCATATGTAGACAGGAAATCATAGGAAGAATCAAGTCCAAGTCCTGTGTGTGTTTACACCAAAGGTTTTTGAGGTACCATTGAAGTTCTCATATGCGGCCATGCATATGTGATCATCAAAATACATGAAGTCATGAACCCCAGCGCTTGCACGAATTGCCTTGCAGAGAGCTGGGTCATGCTAGCAAAGTTCATGAAGTAAGCGGAAAGATCTTATTGCTTCTGTTGAGGGAGGAATACCAACTGGGTGGCTGAATTCAGGTTTGCTCTCAGGAAAACAATCTCCATTGAAGGAACCAACCTCGACTTCTTTTCGTTTAGAGTGTAACCCAAAGAGGTGAGTGTGTTCTTCACGAAATCCAAATCCTTTTGTAATTGTTCTGGGGAGTTTGCTTGAATGAGACAGTCGTCCAGGTAAGGATAAATTTGAATGTTTCTCTGCCTGCAAAAAACCAATGGCTGGAGCCAGGCACTTCGTAAAAACTCTGGGAGCAGTAGATAAGCCATAGGGCAATGCAGAGAATTGAAAGTGTTGCTCTCCAGCCTTGAAATGAAGCAAGTGCCTGCAACTTTCCCTTATTGGTATGTGCAGGTAAGCTTCCTAGAGATCCAAAGTTACCAGCCATGAATCCTTGCCCAGCATTGGCAGTAATTGTTGAAGGGTGAGCCACTTGAATTTGGGAATCACCAGAAAAGTGTTTAGAATGGACAGATCCAGAATAGCCCGCCAGATGCCCCCTTTCTTGGGAACCAGAAAAAGCCTTGAATAAAAACCTCGGATTGCAGGAACTGGCTCTATCTCCCATAGTCAGTAGAGAAGAAATCCGAGTTTCTACCTCTGCCTTGAGAGTTTTGGGTATGTCTGGGGACCCTTGTAAAACAGGGAAGGTGTGAAAGTAAAACTTGCAACCTTGGTGTACTATATTGAGCACCCATTTGTCGTCTGTGATGGTAGACCATACCTCTGCGAACTTGGCTAATCTCCCCCCCCAAAAGGAAACCCAGGGTCAGCAGAAGTAGGCACAAGAAGGCCGGAGTCATTGAGAATACTTGCTTTGGGAAGCTGGCTTAGAACTTCCTGATTTAGCAGAATAATGCCATTGTTTAGCCCTTTGAGGGGCAGAAGCCTGCCCTCTGGAAGATATGAAACCCCTAGGCCTAGAGCAACCTTGCTTGTCAGGAACAGGGAAAGACCAATTCTTGGAAGGATAATGCCTACTAAACCGAGAAGGCTGAACCTGAAGGAAATATTTTACAGCTTGTATAGATTTTGCTTTATCCTCCAACTTTTTCAGTTCCTCCTCAGCCTTATTGCCAAAAAGACTGTCCTTGTGCAAAGGAACATCCAGCAATTTAGACTTAACTGGTTCAGAAAGAGGCTGCTCCCTAAGTCAAGAATGCCTTCTAATTACGAAACCAGTGGCTGCTGCTCTGCAGGAAGCCTCCAAAGTGTCAAAACCACAATGAAGTGAATGCTTATTAACTAAAGTGGCAGAATTCAGTAAGTCTTGTAAATCTTTGGTTTCTGTCATGGAAGGAATATCTCCAAGTTTAGCTTCAATAGCCTCCAACGTATGCTGCTGATACTTAAGCATAAAACAATTCACGGATCTAATGACAAGAGTTGCAGAAGTATAGACTTTTTTATCCCACCTGTCCACGGCCCTAGATTCCTTATCAGAAGGCACAGAGTTTCTAGCAATAGTAGCCTTAACACCGTTGGATCCTTGAGAAATAATTTCTGGATCAGCAGTAGGGTTTCTGAAAATGAACTGACGAGTTTCAGGAACCCTGTAATATATATCCGGTTTTCTGGGGCAGGAGGAACAGAATTAGGAGTTAAAGAATTTTCCATGAAAACCTCATCCACAACTTCCAAAACTGGAGGTATAGCCAGAGGCTTATGCTGTGGCAAATCTAAAAATTCCCTGATTCTTTTCTTAAACTGTGGAAAAGCCTGACATTCCCATTTAAAATGCTCCCTAAGAGTATTCAACGTATCCCCCAAAGGAATAATCTTCTGGAGGGGAGGCAGAAGGGATAGACTCCTCAGCATCAGAATCTTCAAAGGCAGAAAAAAGTTGAGAATTTCCTTCTTCACCAGCAGACATACTGGAAATCTCAGAATCTGAGATAGACAAAACATCAGGAGAGAATGCCCTAGCCCTCTTTGAAGGGGGGGGGGGGGATGAGAGCCCCTAACCAGGGAAAGATCACCGGCCATCTTTACCAACTGGGACGGAGGTACAGGAGGCGAGGCCGATGCCTGTGAGTAGGTTTGCGGCTGGAAGGTTTACTAGCAATCCGGAGGAACTCGGGAGGCCTAGCAACTGCAGAAATCTAAGCTAAGGTAGTCGGTCTAGTTCTGGTCTCATGTCGAACAAAAGAGGAGTCAAAAGCCGGTGGCTGCAAAGCGGCTCTGGACCCATCTGAGGCGGCGACAGGCGGAGGGTCTGAAGATGAAATAGCCTGCGGCATGGAGGACTCCGTAAAGGTTACGGCAGAGGCTGAAAATCTGCTGACTGCAGGGGCTGCGAAAGCGCCTCACTGACTACCGCTGTGCTGACGACTAATTTCACCAGTGCGTCGTCAGTAGATTTAACCAAAGGCCTGTTGCGGTCCTTGTCTTTGCGTTTCCTAGGAAGATCCAAAGTCGGGAGACTCTGAAATGCTTAAACAAAATCTTAGCTCTACGGCCTACGGTACTCTGGTTAAAGGAAGCACAGAGATTGCAGTTAGAGATGTGCTCAAGGCCCAAACAAGTTATACAACAGGAATAGAAATCACGGTGCGGAATCTGTTTTCCACAGGCAAGACTGTTATTAACTTTATCTGACAGTCATTAAAGCAAGAAAAGAGGATCCCCAACGGGGTACTTATCTGAAGGCGTCTTCAACTTGGTAGTCAGAAAGCGAAACAAAGGTAAACTGCCGACCGGCACTATTGTGAAAGTACAGTTTTGTACCTACCATAAATGTAGATGTCCGATAGATATGCAACTGCAGTCCTGACATATGGGTTGTCCTGCCTCAGGCAGCCCTTGATCGGCGGTTCAAAGTCTGGGTCCGGCGTCGGCTGATGTCGCCTCCTCCCCGACGTCAGAGTGGCTGGAGTATAAAGGCATCCGCCGACGCCATCTTCTTCAGTGTTTCTTGCCCCAGATGCCCTCCAAGGAAGGCTAAATTTGTGAATGGATAAGCAAAAAATTCCAGACATGCACAACAGTAATAAACAGATACACCATAATAGATAACCCCCAGCTAAAAAAGGAGAGGGGGAATGGACCCAAGGGAAAAAAGCAGAGGGGTTGGAGGGAGGGAAAACCTGACTGCAGCTGCATATCTATCGGACATCTACATTTATGGTAGGTACAAAACTGTACTATGTCCTTCAAGAATGCAACTGCAGTGCTGACATATGAGTTGAATACCATAGCCAAGCTGGGGGTGGTAGGATCTAAGCAAGGGATGGTGTAGCTAAAAGACCCTGCAGGACTGCAGATGCAAAGCCTGCTCGGGATCTGGAGTATAAAGGCAGGTTGTAGTGTCTGGTAAATGTATGCACGGAGCTCCATGTAGCAGCCTCTAGAATGTCCTTTGTAGCCACTCCTCTTAGAAAGGCTGTGGATGTGGCTATAGCTCTGGTTGAGTGTGGTCTAATATTGGCTGGCACACCCTTTCCATGGAATGAGTAACAGAATCGGATGCAGTGTCCAATCCATTTTGAAATTAATTGTTTGGAGACTGCCTTTCCTTGCACTCAGGCAGCATAAGCTACCAATAGTTGGTCAGACTTCCTGGTGGTCTTTGTTCTGTCCAACTAGTAGCGTAGTTGTCTGTGTATGTCCAAAGTATGTAACAGCTTTTCCCCTTTATTTTGAGGATTGGGGAAGAAAGTAGGCAGGTGAATTGCTTGATTTAGGGACACCCTGGATATCACTTTTGGCATGAATGAAGGGTTGGTCCTTAGAGAAACTCTGTCCTGATGAAAGATGAGAAAGGGAGGTACTGCCATGAGGGCCTGTATCTCAGAGACCCTTCTTGCTGAGGTAACTGCCAACAGGAAGACTGTTTTCCAGGAGAGAAATTGCATTTCTGAAGATGCTGCTGGTTCAAAAGGAGGGAGAGTTAATTTTTCCAAGACGTAGTTGAGGTCCCATGCAGGAACTGGTGGTTTTCTGGGAGGTTTGATATTCTTTATCCCTCTTAGAAACTGCCTTAGCAAAGGATGCGAAAACACAGGTGGGTCACAGTTGTAATTTGCTGAAATTGCTGAAGCATGAATTTTAATGGAAGAATATGAGAGACCACTATGAAACATTTCTGCCAAGTATTCTAATATCCGAGGTATGCTCATTACTAATGCATCCTGGCCCTTTTTGGCATTCCAGATGATGAATCTCTTCCACTTGGCCGAATAGGTTTTTCTGGTGGAAGGTCTGCATGCTTCCAGTAAGATTTCCTGAACCTTTTCGGAGAGGGGGACATGGGGTAAAGTCATGTAACCCTCCAAGCTGTCAGTTGTAATGTTTGCAGGTTTTGATGAACAGTCCTGTAGTTGTGTTGAGTTAGGAGCAGTGGCCATTGGGGCAAGGGCCACGGTTTGGTGTGAGTTATGCGCAGTAGCAAGGGATACCAATGCTGCCTCGGCCAGTCTGGAGCTATCAATATTCCTTTTGGCTGCTCTGCTTTGATCTTCAGTAACACCTTGGTCAGTAGTGGTAGAGGAGGAAATGCATAGATTTTTAGGGCATTCCAGCTGAAGGAGAGAGCATCCATTCTCCAGGCTAGAGGATGGTGTGTCCTTGAGCAGAACCTGTCCAGGTGGTGATTGTGATGAGAAGCAAAGAGATCTATGTCCGGTCTTCCCCATGCAGTTATTTGTGAGAAAATGTGTGGATGCAGCATCCATTTGTGTGGATCCACGAAATCTCTGCTCAACCTGTCCGCCAGAACATTGTCCTTGCCCGGAACAAACTGGGATTGCAAATGAATGTTCAGTTTCAGGGACTTTTCCCAAAGAGCCATTGTTAGTCTGCAGAGGGGATACGAGTGAGTGCCTCCTTGTTTGTTTATATACCACATGACCGTGGTGTTGTCTGTCCTTATTAGCAGATGGCCCTGTTGAACAGATTTTCCAAAGGCTTCTATTGCATGCATCACTGCCAACATCTCTTTTTGATTTATGTGCATAGGCATTTCCGTGGGAGTCCATTGACCTTGAATGCATCTGTCCTCCATGTGTGCCCCCCATCCATGATCTGAGGCATCTGTTGTAATGGTTTGACTTGCTTGAACTTTGTTGAAAGGCATGCCTTGGTTTAAATGGCTTGCTTGAGCCCACCACAAAAATTCCCTTTGCAGGCATGGGATGAGTGGTATTACGTCTTCTAGGCTGTGGCCGTGTTGAGACCATAAGCTTTTTAGGTACCATTGTAGCTTTCTCATGTGTAGTCTTGCCAGAGGTATCAGAAGAATGCAAGATGCCATGAAACCCAGGGCCTGCAGGAACTTCCTTGCGGTCAGCTGGGTAACTTTTGCTAGGTTTTTGAAGTAATCTAGTAAATGCTGTTGTTTCTCCTCTGTGAGGAAAGCCATTTGTGATTGTGTGTCCAGGTTTGCCCCTAGAAAAATAATCCTTTGGGATGGCAGTAGTCTTGATTTTTGAATGTTGACTGTGTATCCCAAAGCCTGTAGCAACTGAATGACATAGTCCAAGTTTTTTACCAAGGTTTGTTTGCTGTCTGCTTGCATGAGGCAGTCGTCCAGGTAAGGGTATATTTGAATCCCTTGGAGTCTGCAATGTGCAACTACTGATGCCAGGCATTTCGTGAACACTCTGGGCGCAGTAGATAAGCCAAACGGCAATGCTGAGAATGGATAATGCTCTGTTCCTGCAAGAAATCCGAGGTATCTTCTGCAGCTGTGTCTGATTGGGACATGCAGGTATGTCTCCTTGAGGTCCAGAGTAACCAGCCAAGACCCCTTGCCCAGCATGGGAAGGAGTTGCTGTAACGTCAGCATTTTGAATTTTGGCACAATGAGAAAAGTGTTTAGAAAGGACAAGTCCAGTATAGGCCTCCATTGCTTTTCTTTTCTTGGAACAAGGAACAGTCTTGAATAGAATCCCTGGCCTTGTTCCTGAGGAGGAACCTTTTCTATAGCTTTTATTTGTAACAGCTTTGAAACTTGTAAGAGAGCCTCTGCCCTTTGATTTTGTGGCAGGTTTGGCATGCCGTGTCTCGTTGGTAAGGTGTGGAAGTGGAACCTGTAACCTCTGTCTATTATGTCCAGAATCCATTTGTCCTTGGTTAAAATGTGCCAGTTCTTTGAGAATAAGGATAATTTTCCGCCTAGAGGTGCTTCTCTTTGAGCCTTGGTAGGCGGAGTGAAAGCCAAGTCATTGTGATTGTCCCTGTGGTGCTGGTGAACTCCCTGCGCCACTTCTCTGATTTGGTGGTTGCCATTGGCGACCTCTGTAGGAGCCTCGGTATTGCCCTCTACCTCAAGCACGCCTGTTTTTTCCCCTTTGTAACTTGTCTGAGTCTGGAAAGGACCAATTCTTTGAAGGCCAATTCCTGCTGAATCTGGGGGGCTGAACCTGTAGGAAATCCTTGACACTCTGTACTGATTTAGCCTTTTCCTCAATAGACTTCAACACATCCTGTGCATTGGCACCGAAAAGTTTCTGTTTTTCCAGAGGTGCATCCAGGAGCTTGACTTTAACATGGTCTGGCAGAGGCTGTTCTTTCAACCAAGCATGTCTACGAATAACGGCCCCTGTCATGGCTGCCCTACATGAAGCTTCCAATGCATCATAACGACACTGAAGAAAATGATTGCTAACCTGCTGAGTGTTATGAACCATATCCTGCAATGCCTTTCTATCTATAGGCTCAGGAGAGGCTAACTTTTTCTGCAAATCATCCATTAAGTAATCCTGGTACTGAAACATATGAAAAAGGCAGTTGAGTGACCTCATGGCAAGGGTGGAAGAGGTATAAACTTTTTTTGCCGCATCTCTCCAGGGACCTAGCTTCCCTGTCAGCGGGCAGAGGGTTTTTGGCCGAGGAAGTAGCCACTGCCTTGGGGCCCTGTGAAATGGTTTCTAGATCCACAGAGTGGGCCTTAAAGAGATGCTTATGGGTTTCAGGGATCCTGTAATATCTGTCAGGCTTGACAGGAGCAGGAGGGAGAGAATCAGGCGAAGCACTGGAGTCTGAGTATACATCATCAAGGACATCCAGCACTGGAGGAATAGCTAAAGGTCTGTGTTGGGGTAGCTTAAGGCAGGTACGTAGCCTTTTCCTGGAGTCAGAAAATTCCTGACCCTGCCACTGAAAATGTTCTCTCATGGAGTGGAGAACTTCACCAAAAGAAATATCCTCTGGAGGGGAGGCAGAGGGAATTGAATCCTCAGCATCAGAGTCCTCATAGGCCTGGAAGGATTCTTCCTGGGTGTCTGAGTGCTCTGAATCCCCAGAGGCTTCATCTGAAGAGAGGGTGTCTGTCTGCTCAGTTCTAGGCCTTTTATCTGCAGGCGGCTGAGAACCTCTGTCTGGGTGCGGCTGAGAACCCCTGATAAGAGAGAATTAGATCTGCAGCAAGAGTCATGATCTGTCTATCAGAAGAGGGGCCCTGAGCAGAAGGTTTAGGATGGGCCTTGGCCTGGCTAGCAGCCTTAGCACATGCAAAGGCCTTGATGGACATGGATACCGGAGGCCTAGCTGCCCCACGTGCAGGGGCAACCATGTCCACAGGAATGGTGTCGGGAAAGTCTAGAGCTTCTGTTTCCGGTAGGAAATCAACAACCGGCACCGTTGTAGTCTCCGGGACCGAAGAACGCGTTAAAGCGATGTCGTCGGCCTAGGGCGGTTGAATTACCGTTTCCGAAGGGACCGATGCACTCGCGGAGGGCTTAGGCATGGTATCGGTGGACGACGCGGGCAGAGGATGTCGGTCCCGGTCCTTGCGTTTTTTGGTAGCTTGTGCTGTCAGTTGTTCCGACGGCATGAGATATGCGAAAGATTCGCCAAAAAAGTTTTCGGCAAATTCTGCCCGGCGCCTGAGTGTGCGCTTATTAAAGCAAGAACAGGCCGAGACGTCGTGGTCTGGGCTCAGGCAAGGGAGGCAGTAGGAATGGAAGTCCTTATGAGGTATTTGTTTACCACAAGACAAACAATTAACTTTTTCAATTTTTTCTGACATCGGCTGAGGCAAGAAAAAATGTTCCCCAACGGGGTACTTAGCTTTTAGATGACTTCGGTAACTGAAACACAGGAGCTGACCGACCGGCACTTGCGAAATGCTTCTGCTTCGGGCACCGCGTGGCAAGAAAGACTGAAGATGGCGTCGGCGGATGCCTTTATACTCCAGCTGCTCTGACGTCGGGGAGGAGGCGACATCAGCCGACGCCGGACCCAGACTTTGAAATCCGGCCGACCGAAGGGCTGCCTGAGGCAGGACAGCCCATATGTCAGGACTGCAGTTGCATTCTTGAAGGACATCTGCATCTGCTTCGGGCTCTGCAGCAAAAAAGACAGGGGAAATGGCATCGGCTGTCTCCCTTTATACCTGATGTACAGACAGTTTTACAACCGGAGGCAGCCGACGTCATATACCAAGGACTCTGGTATTCGGGCGGACTTAGGGCTACAGGGAGCCGGATAACCTATATGTGAGGACTGCAACAGTGAAACACGAAGAACATCAGAGTTGATTACATTTTCTGATGGACTTGGTTTTGTCCAGATAAAATCTTAATTGCCTGTGAACATCCAAGGAGTATAGTATTCTCTCACTGTCATTCTGGGGAAGAGGAGAAAAGGGTTGGTAAGTGAATGGATTGATTTAGTGATAGCTTGTTGACCACTTTGGGCATGAAGGAGGGATTGGTGGGCAGGGTCACCCTGTCTTTATGGAAGATAGTGTAAGGACAGCATGCCACGAGTGCCTGTAACTCTGATACCCTTCTTGTTTAAGTGAGGGCTGCCAGCAAAACTGGTTTCCATGTGCACAACTGTAGGGATGCATAAGTGGCTAGTTCAAATGGAGTCAGCGTAAGTTTCTCCAGGACAATTTACGTCCCAGGGTGGTGGAGTTGGCTTTTTGGGTGGTCTTACGTGCAAGACTCCTTTTAAGAACAATTTAACATCCAACCTTGAGAGTAAGGGAGGTTTCAGGGGTAGGCAGGCAGAGATAGCAGAGAGGTGCACTTTCACTGAAGAGTATGACAGATCTGCTTTAATCGGCTCACACACAAGTTAAGACTAAAAGTACACCCGCTAGGAGGAGGTCCTTATGTTTTTGGAGACACCATTTGGGGAATTTGTCCCATTTAGAAATGTAGGACCTCCTTTTGTTAGGTTTCCTGGCCTCTTGCAGGATAAGAAAGCACGTCCTCTGTGTAGCGGTGTCTGAAGGGTACTAGGAGTTTGTCACCCACAGAGTTAGGCTCAGCATCTCTAGGTGTGGATGGATGAGAGTTCTCTTCTGCTGTGAGTAGGTCCATCTTGTGAGGTAACTTGTGGTGACTGCCCTTGGCGAGGGGTTGTAGAAGGGGGAACCAATGCTGCCTTGGCCAGT